>NC_137254.1:19532610-19762984 GCF_965637545.1 Phallusia mammillata | reverse complement strand
GACAAAAGATAACCATTAAAGGGTATACATACACATATTCAACCAACCACAAGCTTGATGTTGCTTAATACCTTTGCACATTGGTGGGAACATTTTCTGTCCCATTAAAATCAAGAAATACACCCCTTCTGTTGACTTTGAAAGAATTTTTCTTTTTTGTTCTCCTTCTCACAATACTCCTGTCCTGGGTAGCAGAAGCCTGAGTGTAACACATCATTCTGTCTGAACCATAACGCCAAAAATTGTGTTTGTAAATTAGATTGTAGGATTTTAAAACAAGAGTCAAATTATGACTTTCTGCAAACTACCAATTTTCAACCAACTTATATTTGGCATCGTACAATTTTCATACCTTTGTGTAATCTTCTTCAGAATTAAATTTTACATTTACATGTAAATCCCTTTCACATAATGATGCTGATCTCTTTGGTAATTTGTGAGTGCTGCCATCTGAACCAGATCTAATTCTACACAACAATAACATTGGCTGCAACACACAAAAATATTAAGTAACTCACATGCTATTTTAAAAAGTAGTTTTTGTTATGTTTGTAGCAAAACTGCTTGTATTAAAAATTGAAAACTTGAATTAAAAGGGTGAAAACATGGGGAAATAAAATAAATTGTAAATTACCCCTATAATCATTTTACGATTAAAATGTTAAACACTTAATGTTATTCATTTTTAATTGTTTTAAATAAACCAGATAAATGAATTGGTCCAATTGAACTATTTACTATAATACACACCGTTCAACATTATAACATGATTGTTTTGGCAAGCAAAAATGAATTGGTCCCCATACTTGCATTAGCGTCAATTAACAACAGAATTTCACAAAGTGTGGTCAATTTTAGATGACAAGACAAACTAGTACTGTAGTAAATTTCACCAAAACTTTTAAACCTTTGTTTAATTCCACAGTCTTATAATATTATGAGTACAAAAAGGCCCACTTCAGGGAAGGGGACCCACAATAATGCAAAATAATGTATGAAACACAATGTGACATTTAAATGAACGAGTCCATAAATATTGCTTAGTTTAGTAAACCTGGAATCTTCATCTGAAGTGAAAAATGGTCTGTCTTTAAAATCTAAAAAAAAATGTTATGCATAAACAAAACAATGTAATACTAGCAACAAATTTAAAACTTAAAACACCTGTGTTCATTTTCTTTCTTCGCCTTTTCGACTTCTTTCTCTTACGAACTTTTACTGAACCAGCTCGATCTACAGAAATAACCTTGGAAACTTTTTCTAAATATAAAAAAGTAGGTTTCAATAATTGAATATTTGAGCTTATATCACAAGTTTTGTTACCAAACTCAATTTTTTGAGATGGAGCTTGATCCTTCAATGTAGTGACATAATAGTCAATGCTGGTTTCACTATCAGGTGCTAACATATGTTGTGGACTTGAATCAGCCATCTGTTTTTACAAAAATATGTTCTACATTGTAGCTAATGTCTTACTAACTGCAAATTCATAATAGTTATGTTTTGATTAATTCATAGGAAGCAGACAAAAGTTGTGGGGGTGGACACTTTTACAAGGAGATACACTGCACTAATTATGTAATGGTATTGTACAAATCCAATTGATAATAATGATAATTCATATCAGGAATAAACTGTATTAGTTTGAACTGCTTTAAAAAAAGTTTTACCTGTTTGGTGCCTTATCAGTAAGGGTCAATAAATAAAAAAATCTGTTTTTAATTGCTATGTTTCATAAATTCAACCGCCTGCACATCATGGGTTGTACATTTTTGTGGAATACCTTTAAATTTTTACATGTGTTGAAGCTGGCCAGTTAGTAAAAAAATAGACAAAAATTTTTGCGTTCGTTCCCATACTGGCTGCAATGTCACATAACAATGTTTTAAGTAGACTTTGGCGCAGGTATAGGAAACTTCAACAGGGGCTGCCTTTGGAGGCCTTTAATGTATAGCTAAAGATTAATGTATTTTTTAAGATAACTTACTGTAACTTCCAGCTGTGCAGAAACAACCCATTAATGACCTTTCACCTCAGTTTTGGTGAAACAAATTTATCGGTCCATTCAACCACTAAGCTGACCCGTAAAGAATTTAATCGGGGTTAAATATACAAAATGGAAATGCTTGGGCGTACTAAAATTGAAAAACATACAGGCACATTATCTACTTAATGTAGGTGGCAGAGTAAGACCATCAATATATATATGTAATGTACACAATCCTTCACAGTGTGATACAACTAACTTTGCCTGATGGCATTCATGGCCATTCATGAACCTGAACCGTACAATCACTCCCGTTGCTCCGTGAGAATTGACTGACTAAGCCTGTTCACATGCACAAATTTACCCGGGTAAATTTGTGCATGTGAACATGCTTACTGTCTACTGTCTAGCAAAGGCCAAAGGCTGTTTTGGGGGACATTTATTTTCAGAGTGTAAAGATGTACACTGGGCCGATCATGCTAAAAGTTTACACAGCTTACCATAGAAATGCTTCAAGTATAGCACATTATGGCTTGTATTATTCTGAGTTCTGACCTAAACGACTGAAGTATGAGCCTAAAACGAGTATTTAGGGGTACAGAACAAAAACGATAGGGAAGGACCCATTACAATTTTGATAATCTTGAGCAAAAGAAGTATGAATAGTTTTTAAAACTTAACTGCAAACATTTGTTTACTCAATGCAATGAGAAATAATAAACATTTTAAGTAAAAACAGCTTAATTCTAAACAAGCAAGGGAGTTCTTAGGATTAGAGATGATGTTTATTTATGAAAAAGCCGCAGGATGCAAACCAATGTTCCGAATTTTTTCAAAGAAAAACATTTTTGACAGTTTTTTGTTCAATAAAATGCAGCGCAAAAGAATGAGACCACTCTCGAAACCAAAATGACACTAAAAATTAAAACAAAATTATTTCTGCTCCGCTTTATTGCAAAACTATTTGATTTCTACACAAACTTGAATCATAAGATTCATAACCTTCCTAAATCTTATGTAAAAAATTTACTCCATAAAAACGGCAAAAAAGGAAATACTAAACATGCCACTATCTTGGAAAACTTTTTCCGACATTTTACGCTCTTCGCCCTATAATTAACTTTAACACTGTAGTAAATTTATTAAAATCATTTTTGGTGTAAGGGGCTCTAAAAACATCGAACATATAATGCGAAATAACGGCTTGTTAACAATAAAGCAGCTATATATGCTTGAAATATTAACGTTTATGTATAAGCATAATAACAACATGCATCCAGCCATATTTGCTGATTTCTTTAAAGTAAGTCATAAAAGCATTAACACACGTGCCAACTCAAACTACCTCAAACCTTATTATGGCAATAGTGTCAATCAGCAATCAATGCAATATATTGGTCCAAAAGCTTGGAATGACATTCCCGACCAACTTAGGAATGCAAACTCTACAAGACAGTTCATCACAAACGTCACTGCGTTTTGTTTGCACGAGTTTTGAGCACCGATTAGCTATTTTTTTCTTGTATTTTGCTTTGCATGTGCACATACACAAATAGTATTATTTTCAACACACATCGTAGTACAGTGTTTATATTCTACCTGTTGCCGCATTAATTGCACGTTATATTGTTTTACCTTTGCACCACTTGCTGGCTCGGGTATGGCCCTACGCTGGAACATAAGTCTTTTTCACGATTGCCACCTTTTGTACAGTCCTGATTAAGTTAAACTACTCTCACCCGCACGCTTGCAGTGTTCTTATTTATACTAGCACAAACTTCTGAATGTTATTTTTTTTACCGAACACAAGTTGTTTTCACGAAAACATTTTCTACTTGAAGTGGTGTAGTCTTGTACATGTGTTGCTAATTATTGCATTGCCTTTGTCCTGGAACCAGTTAACTGCTGCTGTTTGTTTGTTGTTGCAGGACTATCATAGATTAAACCATCCTTCTGTCTTCATAGAAAACGTCTGTGCTGACAACGAGCTATTCAAATTTGAATTATTCATTGCAATATTTCATTGCTGTTTGTTCTTTTTTTGTGTTTTTTCTTCTTTTGGGTTTATTGTTTATGTTTTATTATTACTATTATTATTATTTATTTTTGTACTTCTTTGGACGTGTATAAACTAATATCCTTATTTATTTTAAATGACTAAATCAACTGCCAAAATACTCATCAATAATTTTAACTGCAAGTGAGTCCAAGGTTAACTATTAATGGCGACTAGGGATTTGTTGTGTGTTCTTCCTTCCGGCGCTTGAAACTATCCGGCAGGGTTTCTTTCGGTGGTTTCTTTTCCTGTCGAACCCCACCCTCTTTCCCTAACACGGGTGGTTAGATTCTAGGGCCCCCGCGACTGGTTCCACCATCGTTTCCCCCCCAGTCGTGTTATACTCATTTTGCGCCACACTCACTTTCTTGTGAGCACCCGACATATAACGCCTTATAATACGGTGTAGCTGCAGCGCGTTGTACCACTTTCCACCAATTGTGCCCGACACTTTTTTGCGCTTCATAACGTTTTAACGTTGCGCAGCTATTTCCGGCTTGGTGATTGTTTTAGTGCAATTGTGTTGCTATGTTGTCTTTCACCGAGCGAAATAAACTCAACTCAACTCAACTCAACTCAACTCAACTCAACTCAACACTACCCAAAATTGTACATTTTACGCCTTACGTCAAGTCTCTCTCGACTCCCCAGTCCCGACGATGCATGACGTACACAAAACAAAACTGTACAAGTTTAGGATGGTACGGTGCTCTATGATGCTACAAAACCTGACGGAGGACGGTGCACATATGACCTGTCAAATGTTTTAAATTTGTCTGTTTTTTATTATTAATTAACAGATTTGTTAAATCAATCAATCAATTTTAAAATATACAGGAAACCTAGTTTTTTTTAGTTTTTGATCAAACTGACAATAGCATTAAAAATTAATGGCTGCTATTTGCCCTATATTTTTGCATGTTGCTGGAGAATATCTAAATGACTTAAAATGATCACACCCTTTCTCCCAAATAAACTTCCGCCCGCGGGACATGTCGCGTCATACTTTCTCATAGCAGGGGATTACCAGTTGGGTTTGGTTTTACAAAAAAATATTTTATTGTAAATAACGTTATTTAACTGTCAGTGTTTACCTTTAATGTTTCCATATTGGTATGATTACATAAAGCTGATATGAAGCAAACACTCTTACCACACACACACACACACACACAGTTAAGCAATTACCCCCCCCCCCCCCCCAAAAAAAAAAAAAAAAAAAACGGCAAGGAATAGGTCCCGTTTTTGTTGATGTCGCAATATTGTGTAGGCCTATTGGCAGGGTTGCCAGGTGGCCTAAAAATCGGACAAAAAACGATAAATTGGCCTAATTTCACATGCTGTGTCCGACGCCTAAAAATCATTAAGACATTTAGTTTTTTGTCCTAATATGTCCGAGTTTTGCTGATTGAATAACTTTTTGTCTCCTTCCTATTTTTTGAAGGTTGCAAACCCTTTTTTTACGACAAAACGTGGTTTAAAAATGCAACTTGTTTCAGTTAGTACCTTGTTTATGACATTAAATACATAAATGTCTGCCAGTGAATGTTCGGCCATTGTTGTGTACAATGCAATTGTATTGTAATACATGGTTATCCAAGGTGATATGAAGCAACAACTTGACGAAATATTTTTTAAACGTTGCGGAACCAATGATAAACGCTACAGCAACGTGTTGCATTTGCCAACTAAATATTATTTCAAACATATCGTTTTTTTAACATGGAAAGTTTGTTGGGCTTTAAGTTTGGATTTCAGACATTGTGGTTGCACGCATAAGCGACGTCATATTTTGCGTTCGCCACTTTGCATTTGTGTAAAACTCGGCGCCTACGAGTGTAGGGAACGTAAACGCACCAAAATGGCAGTTGGCACCTCGATATTGATACCTTGTTAGCAATTAGGCGCTCTCGTTATTTTTTGTTCTAAACTGTCCGATTTTCAGACAAATACTGTCCGAATCCAGCCGACAGTACCTGGCAACCCTGCCTATTGGTCGTGAGTGTGCGCGAACCAAACCGCTTCCGGCTGTTTCGGACTATATTTTTTAGGCTCTTTTTTATTGTGTAGTAACATGTATGCCGTAATCCAGGGGTGTCAAACTCATGGGGCTTCGAGGGCCACATTGCCAATGGAAATTATGCCAAGGGCCGCATGTGATTTTTAATCTAGTTTTATAAACTTTAACCAGGGGAGCACAACCTTTTCGCCACGACGGCCGCATTGCAGATCCTTATTTCACCTTGCTTTAAAATTACAGATGTAAAGAAATAGGTTTATATCATATTCATATGTATACCATCTATTGACGCCCCAGAAGCCCAGACTAATTTCCAACTTGATGCGCAGATTGAGCTGCACAGTGTGAAGATCAGTCTTAACTGTTTATGACGTCATAATCTATATTGTAATGCCTGTGGTACCTGTTTTTTCGCATTGTTTGTACACAATAGGCGCACAAAAGTCTGATGCATATGGCTATTTTGAATGGTAATGCTCTTTTCAGTACCACAAAATCTGTTTAGAGCAGTTTGAAAGTCAAAATATTTAGCAAATGTGTTTTATTTACGTCACGGCCGCCAGTACATATAATGTATTTTAATAAACATGTTCATGGCCGCACAAACTCGTCTCTGTGGCCACATGTGTCCGTACGGCCGCAAGTTATGCACCCCTGACTGAAACTAAACGCTTTTTTTAGTTAGAGGAACGGTTTACTATCGTTTCTATTCATAACATATGAATTTTTATTTCTTTTTTAAAGTTCTAGCTGTAAATGTCTGTTTAATGAATAGCTTCAACTTTGAATAGTTAAAAAATTAGTATGTTTGGATAAAAATCTGATTAAGTACTACAATTTTTGTTGATTGTTTGAGGGCCGCATTAGAGGGCTTGGTGGGCCGCACGTTTGACACCCCTGCCGTAATCGATATTTTGATGCTTATAGTGTTTTAATACGCCACTCAAAAACTCACATATAAAACCAACGTCGTGTAGGCCTACTGAGAAAACAACTCACATATTTGTCTATATGAGTCACATTGTCTAAAAAATATTAGGTATTTTATCCAGCTTACAGACTAGTGCACAAGATGTTTTTTGACATTTTAGTGGTTTTGGTGTTGAACCCACAGCAAAAAAAAAACGGATTCAGGTAAAGCTTGACAAAATCTATATTTTACATTTAGGCCTAATTGACCCCATTGGATCCGAGCAGAGAAAACTATGAAAGTGCTATAACGAGACATTATCTGGCCCTTTCAGGCACTAGCCTATATTACCATATTTAGATGAGCCGTTAGGTTTATATGTATTTAAAAAACAAAGAACCAAAATGTTTTATTCGGTTATCAGCTGTAACATTTTTGAGTTTCAATGGAACAATAAATGGTGTATAGCCTAGCCCAGTGTTTCCCAACCTATGGGTCGCGACCCAAAGTTGGGTCGCCTGACAATTCTGTTGGGTCGCGTGTTTTTGTTGCAATAAAAGCATCTACTCCTTGACTTCGTTTCGTAGCGTTATTTTATTTATTCCCAAGGCTATAAATTGTTGTCCAATAATAATTTTATGACATTTTGGCCTGGTAGTGGTTAATTCTGTTTGTGACGTCATAATGTTTGTGTGAGATCACTGTTAAGCGTTGTCTGGCTGATAATGCTTTGAGCCAGCTTTAACTTGGTTAAAATTAAACGAATATTATTTGTTTAATTTTTCAAATTGGCTTAGAAATTTTCGAAACGCTTTCCTGATTTACAAACAAAAATCAACCCAAAATAGTAAGAATGTATGTTTTTGGGTCGCAAGAATCCATAAACCAAATTTTGGGAAGTATTTGGGTCGCGACAAAAAATGGTTGGGAACCACTGGCCTAGCCTATGCATTTAAGTTCCTGTGTTAATTTTGTTATTTCAATTTATGCCTATATGCCCCCCTTAGAATTATAGACACTTATGGGACCTGGGGTTTAGTGCGGGCACTGCGACACACTAACTAAACTTTTTTTCGTAGGGATACTGTCTTTTTGAAAGTAACATTATCATAAACCTGCTGGTCGCTTCACCGACGACGTGTAGCTAGCTGTAGGCTTAGCCTAGCTATAACTTTATGTAATTTTTTCTGCATTTATTTCAACTTTAGTTTGAACGCAGCTGTATGTCGAGTAAAAGGAGACAGTAGCCTACCTATAATGTAGCGAAAGTTATTGTCCTAAAAAAATCGGGAAAGCACTAAATGAGAGGTAGAAATTTGAAAGCAATTCCGGGTTGAGCGCGCGCATTTTGTGTTGCTAAAAATATCTCATTTTGATGTTTCCTCAACCACACCTCACTACTTTTGCTCATGAGTTGAAAAGAAATATTCCTCCTCGCTCCTACAGAAAAATATAGGCAACAGAGTAGCCGTTACACCAGGGGTGGCCAACCGGTCAAAGCCTATAAGAGCCATATTTTTTATTGTGTTACCACAAAGAGCCGCATTATACACATAAGCACATTTGTTAAATGGCTCGTCCCTTCCTCACACACAGAGACCCGTACTTAGCCAGATTTATTCTAAATATCGCACAGCAACATAATAATGATCGAACAAGTTGACTTGATACAGACCACGGACCCGTCATTTTCAACAAACCGCACTGTCTCTCACACAAAACTCTCATTTCAACGAATCCCACAAACAAAAACATATGAATTAAAATATCTTTTTTCTCATTCTATAATATAAATAACGTGCGGTGAGATTCATATCTGGCGAATTGCTATCTGGTGAAATCGAAAAACTTTGCGGTATTTTCATCTAACGCGCATGCGCCCCAAACTTAGGCGCCGAGTTTTACAAAAATGCAAAGTGGCAAACTAAATTCATGGCGACGTATCTAATGCATTCACCACCAACAATCGCTCAATTCAAACCCAAGACAAACTGCCCACAAAATATAACGATCGTCATAACCCGAAAAACAACGGATTGAAGCAATATTTACTATGGAACTCATTTGTTGCAAATATTGTTGCTTTGTGGCTCATTCGCACTGTACGCAACAATGAGCAACCATTCATTGTCAAGAATTGAATATATATGGCATCACAATCAAGCCATTTTCCACGTAAGGTTGCAGTTTTGAGGCAAGGTTTGCGGCCATACCGATAATACGTTTGTTCAAACGCAAAATTGATGAAGCTTTGCTGGAAAATCCTAGAATTGATTCACCTCTATCAAATTAAGTCTGAATTTTAGACTACTTATGGTAATGCACATGCAAAAATAGTTCAAGGTGTAAAAAACGAAAAACGCTTGTGCGAATCTAGTTGTTTTTTCCTCCATTGATCAATGCCAGGAATAAAAAGCTATAAATACCGTATGTCATTTATCGTAAACATGGGGAACGTAAATATACCCAAACAGTAAATATCGCTCATTGCGCAATCCTTACGTTCTTGCAAATTTAATCCTGTTCGGACTGCTTGCGTATCTTCTGGGTGCCTTACAAAATCTGCGATTTTGCTTAAATTCCAAACTAACGTAAACACATTTGAACTAACGTAAACACATAAATTTGTTGTTAAAAACATACTTGTCAAGTTTACTGTTAATAGGGCGTTTTTACAGAAATTACGTTTTTATCTCTCTAAATGTGACTTGTGTATTTCGTCGCATTTTTTGGTTTTAAAAATGGTGTTGGGAAATGGTTAAATACATCAATGAAAAGTTGTACCCTTCGACCTGTGCAGTCGTACGGCTGAGTTGTTGCTAACACTACTGTGTAAGCATACACCGATTGCTCTAGTTCAATTCGGATGTGCTGATTATCCAATCATTCATCACACAATATAGCGTCTATTGTTTCATGCAAACGACCTGGTACAGACAGACTTACAATAACCTCGCCATCCTACCAACTGAGGTTTAGGGGGAAAAACTATGCAAGATAATTGAGACTCAAATGCATATTGTTGGGACAAAACAGCACATATAGTTGCGTCCTTTATTATGCAATAATCAGCATAATAAAATACTTGCTGTACACAATAAAATAATAACTTTGGAAAAAAGTATAATGATTTTAGGCATTTCCATATTTTCAATGACTATTCGTTTACTGACAACATATACATTGTTGGTTTGTGTTGTATGTCGCATAAAAAGCCAAGGTGATACAGATAGCAATAAAAACAAGATAACAAAGCAACAAGCAAATTTGTAAAACTAATTCGTAGCATATGAGAAATATTATTTGTTGACACCACCTTTATAACTGTTACATTAACCCTCATTTCTATAGGGCAGTGCAAAACATTGAAATTCAATAACAAAATTTATTTTATTTTAGCAGATAATATTGACAGAAAAAATGATATATTTCATCACTTTTTAAATATGACAAATGTTGTTCTTACCTAATACCTTGCTACATTCCAATAGTTTTTGAACCTAAATAAAATACTCCTCTAGATTATCAATAACAAACTAAATTGAAATGTAGCAACAACTACCTTTTTTAAAAATGTTTTCATTTTGATTAAAGTATACAATATGGTTTGCATCTTAGGTTACTTTAATGGTTACACAGTGCAAATAACTTAACAATGTTAATTTGCACAAATCATAAATAAGCAGTGCAGTAGTTAATTTACAAAATGTAGACTTGGCTTAGACTTTATATGTACAATAAAGCACCATTAGCTAAACATTCTATAACTGGAATGGAGTAAACATTACAAGTAACTTGTGTACTTAGTTTACATTAAAACTGAATACAAGCAGTTTACTGCCAAGTGAAATTACCAAATTGTTTTGAGTTATTTAAGATATACAGAAACTACAGCCCAGAGCAGTTCATTAGAATTTGTGTTGATTGCTTGTTCTTCGACATCCAAGTCAAGCAGATGCCTCACGCGACGCATAGCAACATCATAGTCCTCATCTGATAGAATTTGAAAGGCATTTTCAAGTACATCACTTGCATGGGCCAGATAAATAAGTGCCAATGTTCTGCGATCCATCTTGGAAACATCGTTTGGCCATTTGGAAAGAACTGCATCTTGAATCCTTTTTATCAGTCTAGTTTTTATTGAATCGTCGCATACAGGATGTGTAGTCATATCAAACAGAACAAAATTTTGTTTCCCAGTAGTTAGAACACCCTTTTCAACCAGATTTTTAGCAATTCTTTCTCTTACATTGCGAAGCTGAAAATGTAGTTTTAAAGGGTTCCAAGTTTCTCCAGATAGCAGATCAATCCAACCCTGCAGTAATAAAAAACACCATGTTCAATTACGGCTTAGTGTTGTCAGGGCGCAAACATACTAAAATACAATTCAAACATCAAATGTATGGTATTAAACAGAAATGATGCTAGGGACACAAAATAAGCAGCCTGTCAGAGTATTTAACTGTTGCTTGACAGGTAGCTTGCAATAACAACATTAAGATAAACACTACCAAACAATATTAATTCACCCAAGGTATTGTAAGGTAAAATGATGGCATGTTAGCTAATAGATCATCTAATTTTATACACATCGTTTCTTGTGTAGGCAAGAAAACTAAGACTAATTGCTGATCACATGCCAAATAGTCTTGTTGGCGCTTAAATACAGCAGTAATGTGATATCTTTATTGGAGGAAATTCTGTGGTTAAAGTTTGTTGAAAGTGTAAAAATGAATGGGGCATAAGTATACATTGACTGGTCTGGTGTATGAATGTTACAAGTTGGGCCATATGCCATATCACTTCTCACAATATAGTGCTATTAACATACCTGTTGACAGGAGGTACAAGTTAATCCAATAAAAATTTAATTGACACATTTTTTTACCACAGTAGGCATTAAACTTATCATGACCCAATTCTTTTAAATTGAAAACATATGTTAGCTGTGATATATACCTGCACACCCTCATCTGTTCCACTTCGTCTAATGTGATTCAATGCTTCATCCAAAATAACATCCCCAGTTGGAGCCTCATTTTTGCACCGTATCTAAGTCAGAGGTGAAATTTACATTATTCATTTTAAAAGACATAGCACTGATGTTCTACATAGCACTAATGTTTGGGTACACTTGTTTTGTGTACTGTATTTTTAGCATTTGTTCCTATTATGTACAACAGTGGTTCCCAACCTTTTTGTAGTCGCGGACACCTTTTATAAATTTTATAGGTCCGCGGACCCCCAACATAATTTAGTCTTGTTATGTTTTTCGTTTGCTGCATTATACGTTATTACTTACGCTTTTTTTGGCAGAATTTTAATCAACGTTTACAGTCCTCTAATCTTAATAAAGTTATGTACTGTAGCAGTCAATGCAATGAAGAGATAAATTTTCTGGTGTACAATATTTGAAACAAAGCATGTCACAAATGGAGGCATATGCAGGATTATTAAAAACGTTTTGGGAACTTCAAAATATTGTATTGTTGTGAATGCTACCACAAATGTTGCCTCCATGGACCCCATGAAACCATCTCATGGACCCCTTGGGGGTCCGCGAGCCTTAGGTTGGGAACCACTGATGTACACATTTAAAACACAAACAGCCAATAACTTTTTGCTTAACAACACTTCAATTAGCCAGTAATTAGAATAAAAAGTAGAAAGGTGGCTTTCCTGTATATTGCCATCTAATGTATTCTATATTCTATTTAACGATTTACTATGTACACTATTTGACCAAATAACATGATTGTTTTTGCAAGCAAAAACCAATGGGTCCCCACACATATTTATGTCAATTGGTTATAGCACAAAAACAATGCAATTATTTTTAGATTCTGAAAGTAGAAAGCATCACACCAATTTTTTCTTGACCTATACGAAACCTAATTGTTACTGAGCTTATACCTCAACAAAACAATGAGTTAAGAGTACAAAGAGTATAAAACCTTAACAAACAAAGAGTATAAAACCCTAAGCACCAAAACTAAAAATGCACGTGTTGACCTAATACAGGGGTGGGCAACCTGCGACCCGCGGGCCGCATGCGGCCCTTCATTAAACATTGTGCGGCCCGCAGAGATGCTTGGATTTCAAAAGTACTGGCAATCGAGTCCAATTAATACATATTTTTGAGCTGATTAATGCGCCTGGTGCTAGTTTTCTGCGATCTGGCAAAATGTGGTTAGAATCAAATACGAATTATACTTGTAGTTTAGCATATTTGGTAAGAAACAAAGCAAAATCCTTTGTGTTATGCACATGTGCGGCCCGCGATCCAATTTTAACATTCATAATTGGCCCTACAGTAACGAAGGTTGCCCATCCCTGACCTAATAATATTGCGGTGCAAGATTATTAATTAAAGTTTGTAATCACCAAAAAGACTACCAAGTAACACATCAGTTCATGCGTGAAGCGGATGACCTACTATTATACTTTAAACTGCCACAGTTGTAAACCTGTGAATCACTGGGGACTGCGGAGTCTGACTGTCCAGTGTATACATAGTGTTGGCTGTAGAGGTAACCACTAGGCCAACCAGACTAAAAACTAGAATGGTGGCTTTCTGATATACTTCCATTTTATATATTCTATACGATATTTACCAATTTACTATACACATCATTTGATCTACACATATGATTGTTTTTGTAAACAAAAACTAATGGGTCCCCACACGCGTGTTTGTGCGGATTTACGGTAAACAAATGTTGCGGTGATTTTTAAATTCTTAAGAACAAATTTTTAGAAAGCGTTAACCCAACAATGAAAAATTTTGTTGTATTTTTTTGCACTATTATTGTCGTATAATTACAAAAGCATTAAAAAAGAACGAAACAAATACTTTCAATTTAATCTCTTGCTTTGACCCAGATATTGTCGTCCAAGGTCGGGTTTTAAACACAATTTTTTTCTAGAAAGCTGTAACAGTTGTGTTACAGACAATTAAAATACGATTTGCTGCAAGTGTATACATAACTTTTCATTTAACTTTGTTTCGCAAAACGAGTTTTTCATTTAACTTTGTTTCGCAAAACGAGTACCATTGACCTGTAGTAACCTTTAGGGTGCACACACCAAACGACTGTTTGACCTTTTGACACCGTTTTCAATAGCACGCCGTCCTTGGTGTTCAACAACACCGTTTGACCTAATTTATACATGCCTTGAGTATTTGATTCAAAAAAAAACAAAAAACGCTACGTTATGGCGAAAGAAAGTTCTGAACTGTGTTAGTAATACCTACTAATTGACCTTAAGTAACCCGTGGTCATGCAGCGGCCAACCTAACAACGAGCATTTAAAAAAAACTTTTATCTTGCAGAAAAGTCAAGTTTATTTTTTCATATTTAGTTTGTTTAACAAAGTTTTGCTTGACATGATACGAAACCGAAGCACGCTTATTAGGTTTAAATCGCGTCATATGTGTGAAACCTTTGCCAAAACTGAAAATGTGAGTGATAACTTAATAAAACGACATGCATTGCTGTGCAAAACAGCTGATTTCTAATCACCGAAACGACGTCTCGTAAAACGTCTGTCCGACGTCAAGCTGAGCCCTCCCGCTCTGCCCTATTATTCGTAAACGTACTCTCTTGGGACTTCTGCCTACAGTGTCTTTCTTGACCAAACGAGCGTTAGACACATTTACGTTTCGGGGGTCTGTGGGTGTGTCGCTGGGTCATTCGGGGTCAAACTTCAGGTGGATCAAGTTCAGATTAATATCTAACATATGTCCAAATTTGAATAAATTTGAAGCACTCTTTCTTTACTAAACGACCGTTACAAACCAGCGTTAAAAATTTTACGTTTCGGGGGCCTGTGGGTGAACCGCTGGGTAATTTGGGGTCAAACTTCTGGTTGACCAAGTTTGAATTAATATCTAACATATGTCCAAATTTCAATAAATTTGAAGTACGCTTTCTTCACTAAACGAGCGTTACAGACCAGCGTTAAAAATTTTACGTTTCGGGGGCCTGTGGGTGAACCGCTGGGTAATTTGGGGTCAAACTTCACGTGGACCAAGTTTGGATTAATATCTAACATATGTCCAAATTTGAATAAATTTGAAGCACTCTTTCTTGACCAAACGAGCGTTACAAACCAGCGTTAGACAGAAAAAAGAAAAAAGAAAAAAGAAAAAAGAAAAAAGAAAAAAAGAAAAAAAAAATACGGACAAAAACAATATGTGTCCCCTTCAGGGAAGGGGACCCATAATTAACAAGGAATGCCCTTCAAACAATTGTTCAAAATTGTGAATCCAACCAAAAGTTACAAAATCATTGAAAATGTTTTACAATGCACCAACCAACAAAGTATGAAGCTCCTTGATCCCATGCTTTTACAAGATAACCATTTCAAAAAATTCAGGTTTTGCAGAATAATGTCTTTATTTAAAAATTCCTTAGTTCAGTTACTGCCAAGCATTGTGTAAGTGCTGTAAAAGAGCAATTATAGATGGAGCCTCAGGTTGATAATAATCTTGCATGCACCCGTGAGTTGCCTATTAGTTTGCCTATATTACATTACCTTGCGCATTAATAGAGATTTACGTCTGGACTGCTGGCGCTCTAAATGTATTCGACCTCTTAGAGCAAGTTCCACCAAAATGCAGCCTCTTAGACCAGAAGATATGCAATCATTCCAAAATGATGTGTACCCTTCCCGGTCCTTCAAACCCAGGAGCAAAACTTCTTCCATTAAAGTCAGCCTCATGTCTTTGTCAGATCCATCAGAAAACCTAAGTATGACAAAAATGTTTTTGGCAAGCAGATTATCATAACTGAACTTGATAATGATGTGTTGATTAATTGATTAAAGCGTGATTAATTTTTTTGCATGTACTCCACCAGTTTCAGGACTAGGGCTGTATTTAGGTTGCCATTAAAAGCTCTTCCTGTTTCGTGTGGTGACCGATTTGTATGAAACTGAATCATTCAACACACTAAAACAAATATATATGTATGTATATATATATATATATACTAGCTTTGATGTATAGCACAGACGTCAAATTTGCAATGAGTGTGACTTCAGGATACTTTACAAATAAAAAAAGTAAAATTTTTTTGATTTTTTATAAATAAGTTGAATTGACTTCAGAGTTCAGACTGACTGGTTCCATGCCAGTTAAACCCATGTTCATGTTTTGCTTGATGAGTAAATTTTAAGCCTAGCATTTGTTTAATAATATGTTTTCTACAAAATAGTACAGACGAATCCGGTTAATCGCATACCGGTTAATCGCATAATCCGTTTAATTGCATCACAATTAAAAATCCCAAACCGTCGCCCATCGTTTGTTAAGAAAATTGTCCGGTTAATCGCATACCGGTTTATCGCATAAACCGGATATTCGCATCGATTTTCCACGAAATATGCGATTAACCGGATTGATGATCTTTATGTGAAAGTGGAACAGCAAGAGTATTTGGAATAAAAAACGACGATATGATGGTAAAATCCTCCGGAGGTAATGTACGCGAAAAAGACGTAGATGCATTTTTGCATTCCACACCAATAACGTTGAAAATGACACGTCTCCGACCATAAAATATTTTGGAAAAGTTATTAGGAGATTAAATCGGCGTTCAGTGTACCGCACAGCCGTACATTGATCCTTTTTTTATTGCCTTATCTAATCGCCAATAGTTTAAATCAAGCGTTTAAATAAAGAGTTCAACGTGTTAAAATTACGAAACTGGTGTTCCGTCAAAGACGCTGATTGTAATTTCTTACTAAGTGCGAACTGCACCAAATTCGAAGTGTTAAACTGTATTGAAATTTAAACAATGTTAAATGTAAAACAACTGTTTAAAAATGTTTTCAGTTATATTGTTCAGGACCCGCCAAACACGTAATGGTTGTAAAAAATGTAAGATCGCAAGTAATCACACCATGTTGTTTAGATTCACGTAGTTGGTAACGTGCCAATGATTGCCATGTTTTGTCTTCTGTTCGTGACCTTGCGCAACTTATCAGGTAAAACACCGATTAAGAAAGGCATTTATTCCTGTAGTATTTGTTGCTGCTTTAAATTTTTGAAGCAACGATCACACGTTGATCACGTGACAGTCACGCTAATCTTGCAGCTGCAGTTTTGCTGAGTAAGCTAGAAAGTAGCGCCACAATCTCAGTCGTTAAAGTTTTGCTAAAATCAAATATTCTTTTTGTCAATTGGATAACGGGTTATAATAGAAACTGATGCAGCTCGCCTTAGTGCCCTTGCGCTGTAGAATGTGCCAAAGTTGTAAGTTTGACCCGGTTTCGGTCATGTACTTTCGGGTTTGGGCTTGCTTACAAATATGCACCTAGCACTTTGCCGCTTAACGCGTTGGTTTGAACTAGAAAACGAAATAGGTTAGAAACAACAGGCCATTTTACGTGTATATTAGGCGAGAGGCCTGGCAAGACTAAAACGTCATAAACCGTCTTCATAGGGAAGTTCCTTGTTGGGCCGCTTAGCTACGATGCGATGTTGGGCCGCTTAGCTACGATGCGATGTAACATATCTTTTCAAATAAACCTGACTGCAAGAGAAAGCACAAATCTAACGAACTGTGGCGTGTGCTCCAGTTAAGAGTGTGTGTGTGCGTTTCTACTGTTTCTTTAACACACTTAGGCGATTGCACCATAGCCACGACAGTTAGGAAGCATGACGTTGTGTATTGCGCTGAGAGCAGCAATTTTTTCAATTCCCGGCAACAAAAGAGAGAAAATACTGCTCCGTTGCCATAGTTGAGCGTCACTGCAACTTTGTTTCAGCTGGGGAAGTGAAAATGAGCACTTTTGTAAACGGCGTGTACTGTTTACATAGCAACCGGATTATCGCATAATCCGGTTAATCGCATCAAATACCCTTGGCAAATCAATGATGCGATTAACCGGATTCGTCTGTATTACTTCATGGTCACAAAACTATGAGCTAAATCACATATCTACACTTCCTAGATGATCACTGGAATGAAGATGGTAAAACATTTTAGTTAAATTAAGGTAACATTCTTTTTCATCATCTTTATCTGGGCTTTGAATAAAACAGCGATTAGCCAGCCTTCTATTTTATATATTCTACACGATATTTACCAATTTACTATACTATACACCAGGGGTCGGCAACCTTTTAGGCGACGCGTGCCAATTTACTTGTTATTTCCATGTGTTAATGACCTCGCATGCCAAAGTTATTTTTAAATAATAGTGGTTGGTGCCAGCAGATATCAATAATAAAGAGAAAACAGAGCATTTTGTGCATGTAAGACTGAATTTTATAACAATGATACGATAAAACCTATAAACAAGCAGTGTAACATGTTAAATTGTTCCTTTAATATAAACAGGCAAATCGGTTGGCGTGCCATGAAAAACCACCTCGCTTTGTCGGGTTGTCGACCCTGCTATACACAATTGTATCTACATCAGTGCTCTTCAACCTTTTTAGTGGCATGGAACCCTCAAGGTGTTTTGTCAAACTTTGCGCAACCCCCATAAAATAATTTCAACCAATGTAATAGGCTACACCAAAGAAAAACATGCATTTTTACTTAACACACCCCAAGCACAAAACATAAGTTGACTTCAATTAAACAATTCACTGAAACGCATTGCCATGTTACTTGTAACCGTCGTTTCTACCTTTATCTCGCAATTTTGCCAGAGTGTATTAGGGCTGTGTTTATTACGTCACAATTGATCAATGGTGCAACCAAGGTTAACTACTAGATCAGTGGTCGGCAACCCCTGGCATGCGTGCCAAGGTTGGCACGCTAGGTGGTTTTTCATGGCACGCCAACCAATTTGCGCGTTTGTGTTACACGGCTTGTTTATAGTTTTTACCACGCTATTGTCTTAAACATCAGCCTTACATGCACAAAACACTCTGCTTTCTCTTTATTATTGATATCTGCTGGCACGAACCAATATTATTTAGAAAAGTTGGCATGCGAGGTCATTAACCCACGGAAACAACAAGTAAATTGGCACGCGTCGCTTAAAAGGTTGTCGACCCCTGTACTAGATTGTACGGGCGAGCATTGCTGTTCACAACAATGATATTGTTATGATTCATATTTGTACAACAAACCGCTCCAAACTCTGAGCCTGAGTAACCCTTAAAGATCACGGAACCCCTGTAAGGTTAGTACGGAACCCCGGTTGAAGAGCCCTGATCTACATGTATGATTGTTTTTGCAAGCAAAAACGAATGGGTTCCCACACGCGTGTTTATGCAGATTTACGGTAAACCTATGTTGCGGTTATTTTTAGATTCTTAAGGACAAATTTTTCACAAAGCATTAACTTAACTTTAAAAGTTTTTGTCCGTATTCTTTTTGCATCATTATTGTCATATAATTACAAAAATTCGGTGAAAAAAGAACAGGGAAAATACTTTCAATTTTATCTCTTGCTTTGACCTTGATATTGTCGTTCAAGTTCAGTTTTTAAACACACATTTTCCTAGAAAGCCTTAACTGTTATATTAGACACTATATAAAAAAAGTCGTTTGCTACAAAGGTATACATAACAACTTGTTTTTCACTGAACTTTGTTTCGCAAAAACGACCGTTTAATGACCTTTTGACACTGTTTTTAACAGCATGCAGTCCTTAGTGTTTAACAATACCGTTCAGCCTAATTTATACATCACTTAAGTACTGATTCTTGAATTGATTTGTCAAAAATAAAGAAGATACGTTATGATGAAAAATTCTTAACTGTGTTGCAATGCCTACAAGTTGACCTTTAGTGACCTGTGGTTATGCGATGGCCAAGCTGACAACGAGAATTTAAAGACCATTTATCGCAGGGTTTGAAAAAGTTAAGTTTATTTTTTCATGTTCATGTTGATCAACGACGTTTTGCCTGACATAAACGAAACCGAAGTACGTTTACCGAGTTTAATTTCTGTCTTAGGTGTAAAAACAAAACTGAAAATGCGCGTGATAACTCAATAAAACGACACAGCATTGCTGCACAAAAAAAAAGCTGATTTCTAATCACCCAAACGACTGTCTCGTAAAACGCTTGTCCGGACGTCAAGCTGAGCACTCCCGCTCTGCCGCCTTAATCGTAAACCAGTGAATTCCTCCCTTGGGACTTATATCTGACTGATAGCGTACGCATATTATTGGTTATAAAGGTAACTGGCAAAATTTTAAATACTAAACGAATACCCTGCTTAAACGATGGTTATTTTTTTTAAATATTTCTGCACCATAGGGCTTGTATTACTGCCTTAAAACTAAAACCGATTATTTCGGGGTTTAAAGGGTGAAAAATGGGTGAATACGAAAAAAAGATACAAAATTCTTTAAAAAACCTTACATTGCACCAAACAACAAAGCAAGAAACTCCAAGACACTGTACTTTAGTCAGTACAGCCGTTTTAAAAAAATTACGTTTTGGGGGGCCTGTGGGTGAACCACTGGGTCAATCGGGGTCAAACTTCAGGAGGATCAAATTTGGATTATTAACTAACATCTCTGTAAATTTGAATAATTTTAAAGCACTCTTTCTTGACCAAACGCGTCTCACAAACCAGCGTTAGACAGAAAAAAAAATACGGACAAAAACAATATGTGTCCGCTTCAGGGAAGGGGACCCATAAATAAGCTTTGTTACAACAGCTACCATCAATACAGTACTGTTTGTTGCATCACAAACAAATTAGAGCACGAGAAATATAAGCTCATGCTATTTAATGGTTGCATTTCTTGTCAACTGAATAAGCTTGCATACCAGCTGGACATCCTTAACATATTACTGTGATACACAACCTGGTTTTTAACCAATGTGACAAAACATTGACAATACACATATTTTTGGTCCAAACATGGTTTTAATAAAACTAACCGTTCAGTGTCACTGTTTGTATCATCATCACTTTGTTGGTTTGTGCTGGAAGCAGCTATTGATTGACCAGTTCTTCTTTGTACCAGGCCAGATTGATTTTCACGAAAAGTGGACATTGTTTTATTCCACAAAATTTAAGGCCAGTTTAGTATTAAGTTTATTACAACCCTAAAGTGGTAAAAGTATTTGTTGTTAAACTTAACACCATGGTAAATTAAATAATGCAAATACCTAAACTGGAGAAACCATTGCAGCATTTTTTTTTTACTTTTCATTCTCAATGACTGTGAGTGTGACGTGTGACCACAAAAATAACAGTTGTTTTGTTTTACATGCATTTTGTTTAAACTGATAACAAGCAAACAAAACCAAATGCATAGTTTACATTACTTCATTAACTATTATATACGATAAATAGCAATGAATAAATACACATACAATTGGATTAATGTTTTTTAAATAGTTTACAATTTAATTTGCTTAAAATGGCATGGCATATACATTAAGCAAACGTTCTGGTTGGTGGGTACATATATAACATCTTGTATAATGTAGCTAAACTAGCTATATTTTGCCATTATAGGCCTAAACCTTCCAGTGGCCGACTTTTTCCAACTGTTAGTCTTGAACCAGCATAGTACAACACTCACACTCTCTTTAAAAACTTCAAAAGATAACATAAATTTCCAAGACAGAACACGCAAGAACGCGTAGCCTCAGGGCAATGAGAAGCAATACAAACCAAATCGCGACTGCAATACCAATATTAGAGGATGTGGTACTCCCGTCCCGTGTTCGTTTGTTCGGTCAGTGGATAATGTACTGTTGTTTTGTCATAATTTTCACAACGGTTGGCAAGTTGTCCTCATAAAAATAAAACAGAACTCGATGTAATATATGTGAAAAATGACAAAATGCGTAACAACACAGACAACTTACCACGTCGCCATTTACTGGAGATAGAGACACAAATATTTTGTGACAAATAGTTTTGTAAAGTTTTTTACCTTTTTTATTGAATCACCCAGTTTACTTTTTGTCAATGTCACTATCTACTCAATTCTGTGGCACTAGTGTAGTGTTTCCGTACTGGCATGTACCATTTTCATGTCCGGTTTCAAAATGATTACAATCGGACAGACATGGTCACGAAACACACAATTTAAATACCAAATGCATTTAAATACCAAATGCATTTTTTTTGGGTCGTGGTGTTGAAAAAAAACTGTGGTTCCATTAGCCAACCTAAGGTTTATCGGGTGTAATTTATCGTTAATATTTTGCTCAGGTGGCATGCAGTTTATTGTTTCTATGTAACCAAGTTACATTTTAAACCGACAATGTTCGTACAGTAATACGTGGCTTTCACTCCATTTTTATTGTGTTCCACTCTTCTGTCGACACCGGAGACAACTGTTTAAAATATGGACATTTGGAGGCGCTTTGGGCTTATCATTGAAACTTATGCGACGAAATTCGACAGATTTTCTCCACTTCAAGCGTTGTGTATAATTTTCCGCCACTGCGTTGGTATCGCTGTCTCAAGAGCATTCAGCAGAAAACAAACAGAACAATGCGAGCTCTCGAAAGACCATTGTACCCATTGTTGAATAAGTTGCTATGGATACATTAAGCTTAACCGAGTCAGACACATACTTACCGATGGCAGTGCGTTTATTTGTCGTGCCTGTTACAGCTCAATAACTAAAATAGTTCAGCGTGTCGGTAAAATGTCAACAGTTCGAAGACATTACAACCAAATCAAAAAGAAATAGTTTGTTAACTATTATTTCATGAGGCCAGATGAAAGTACAACCAGTCAGCGCACAATATGACCTTAACCCAAGTTTTGCTCCGCGTTATGTTCAGAATCGTAGTTTTCACAACCTGATTTTTCAAATAGAGGTAAAGGGGTATAAGTTTATGAACGTTTATCACCTGCACTTTTCCACACGAGGAATTATAAAAACTCCAGGGGAAGAATTCAAATTATATTTTTGCGATGTAAAAAAGTATATGGCTTCTGATAACTGGGCAAGTCGATGTAAGGACATACGTTAAATGATGTTTGTTTATTTTGGAGTTGTCTATCATCTTCGTGGTAAATCGGTGTGGATCGAAAATGTTTTTTGAATGTTAAGTGAGGAATATGTGTTAAAAAGGGGCTTTACCGGTAGTCAAAACTATGATTTGGCGCGTAATCGAATACCGAAGAAACAAAGTTTGAACAAAACTAAGTACCGAATATCTTTAATGGATGTTTTGACACAATTTAAGGGTATTTGTACTTTTTGGTACTTCTACGAGTCTGTTGAGAATAAACATATTATTTAAAGGCATCCTTGTTTAGTATGTCACAAACGGCTGTCAACGCCCCGGCTTTCACGGGTGCTATGTTGCCTAAAATAGAGCACCCATTGTCGCGGTTGGACAAACCCGAAACTATGTCGGTAAGGGGAGTTAGCAGGGCAAGTAATCGGTTCAATGAAGAACGAAAACTCGGCACAGGATCCAGATTACAGACCATGAGCCCGCTTCGGAAAGACCTTGACCCCAAAATGCCTATTACCTCAATACCTGAAGGAATACAAGTGGTACAATCTGTGGATCCTTCTAAACCGACGTTGCCTGTGTTTGGTAAGGTGTAGATTTTAGAATTAGATTGTATTGGTTCACCACTTAGCTATATCTTGCGTACAGTCATATAATTGTACCACATCAATAAATATACGACGTCTTTTTAGAACAGAACCAAAAATACTCCAAAACCGGTAAGGTTTAGCATGGTGCATAAGTAGAAACGCAATGGATAATAAACACAGTGTAGTTTAATTTAAATTAGTTGGTTTTGAGCGAAATGTGCTTACTATAAATCTCTAAAAATGTTGCTGTGACACGTGACAGCAGAAAAAAACTGTGCGGTAAGTGAAATACAAAGTGCGAGCACATCTTGGTGCATGAATTGTTCAAAAGATTAATACGATTATGTATTTTAGCGACCCCTGGTTTGTTGGTCGTAAGTAGTTATTGTACTACAGGTAGTCGTAGAACGAGCAATATTAACACCATGCATAGTATTACATGATGTTCAACCAAATCATACATCAGGTGTGCTACCAGATAAATTTGTGTTTACGCCCACACTTTAAAAGTAAATTAATTCACAAATTTAACACAAAAACTAATTTAGCCCTATTTGCATGGTACATTAGTTGAATTTTCGTACTAGATTACCTTTGCCGCCGTACTTTAGAGTTGTAAACGGGCCTGAAACTGGAGCCCGAAACCCAGTCCGAACCCGAAAGTACAAGCCCGAAACCCAGCCCGAACCAGAATCGTTTTGGAGAAGTCCATTTAAAGTCTGATTGAAAGGCCTATAGCTTGAGGAAAAACCAAGACAACAAACACAATAGACGATTGGTCTTGGACAGTGGTTCTCAACTAGTGGTCCATGGACTACTCGTGGTCCATGATGACTTTTTGGGTGGTCCACAGGACGTTAATTATATTTTGTGTTAAATTAAAAATAAGCTAGTTGCATACTGAATATTTATCACATAAAAGCTTATCCAAGTTGTTGGCCATTTGTTGTTATCTGTTATCTCAGTGGTCGGCAACCGCCGGTCCGCGGCCCGGTACCGGTCCGCAATGAGTTCGTTACAGGGCCGTATAATTTTTCAGGTTAAATGCTATAAAACATTTTGCCCATGTATCCCGGGGTTGATTACTAATTTAAGCGTTTTTATAGCTATATATTTGTAGTTTTTTGTAGACCGGTCCGGGATAAAATTTTAGTTTCAAAACCGGTCCGCAATGCAAAAAAGGTTGCCGACCCCTGTGTTATCTGAAATTATGTATTGAAAGATTTTATTTCAAGCCAACAGACTTGTTGTGGATGCTTCTTTATCCTTTTTTAACAATGGACTGGACCACCATACTTTTTTAATTGGGCTGGTGGTCCATGGCCTGAAACGAGTTGAGAAGCTTGGTCTTGTAAAAGGCGTTTTAGGGCAGTTTGACATTAGGCCAGGTCCAGCAACTGCCTACTTAGTACTGACACAAATAATGCTAACATAGAGCGCAGAGTCAGGCCCGAGTCAAGCCCGTTTTTTTGAGAAAATCTGAACCCGTACTCGGCCCGAAAAGCCCGGCCCGACTTACAACTCTGCGGCGTAGCAACTGGCGGAAGTCGAAGGGACCATATATAGGTCATCTCAACCACCCGTGATCACAAGTAAATTTAAACTGGCGATAAAGGAATAAAAAAAAACAGTCACACATAACTGGTTGATTGAATAATTGCATTTAGTTAGTGCGCAAAAGACGATATTGATGTACGCTAAAAGTATCTTTAGGGATGTAATGTTTTCTCTAGAACTTAGATAAACAATAAAAAAAACTTTGTTAAAAAGAAGTCTGCCATTGTTGTATGGCACAAAACAAATCAATGTTGATGTTTTTGTTTCGTTTATACCCTTACAGGGTAATATTTGGATTTGTTATGATAGGTTATGTTTAATTTTATTGTTGTGGCATCCACCTTTTTCCGAAAATTTTTTCGGAACTTGTGTCACTGGGCCTGGTAATATAATTAATTCGTTTTAATTTGTAGTTTAGATTCGACGTAAGCGAATAGCAACTTACTTTTAAATGATCTAACACTAACACAAGCATTCCGGGGAAAAACCCGCTAAGGCACACCATGTTTTCCCACGTTTGTATTCATGTAACGCACATTTTAGGAAGACCGGCTGTTCTTAGTCGTGCGGAGTCAAGAGGAAGTAATGTTTCAATTTCCTCCCTTTCGAGACCCGGAACACAAATGAGAATAGAAGTCGATGAAGTGAGAAAAAAATGTAACACATTATCTCGAATTTTTCAGTCTAATGCGGGAAAAAACAAACCGTACGACAAAAATTCATTTCACTGTTTTTTTTGGCAGCTGGAAATGACTTTAAGAAATAAAATAAAAGCTGGAGGTTACTTCACCGTGCGACAAGCTTTTAAAAACAACGACCCAGAAGGCAAAGGCAACGTGACACGGGAGGCGTTGATGCATATTATCTCTTCGTTTCTTTCAAGACTTATCTCATCGAAACAATACCATTTATTGTTGAAGAGGTACTGCCGCAATGGTATTTTTTGTTCCCAATGCACAGAAAAGAATTTGCGAATCGTTGGCAAAAGTTGTGGTCGCCTAATCATAACATACTTTTATAAAAATTGTCAGTGAGGGAATTGCTAGTAAGGTAAAAATTAATAAAAAACTTTTTCATGATGTAAAATGCAGATTACATTTGGAAAATCAAAGCATCATTAAGTTCGACGAATTTTACGCCCAGTTTCGGGAAAACGTTTCTTCGGAGTATCCAAGGTGGTTGGATCCAGTGGCAAGAATTCCAGCTGAACGAGGAAGCATGTCTGCTACACAGGTTAAAAAAAGTTTATTGTTTATTCAAGGATATGTAAGTATATTTTTGCTCCAATGGTGGAGGGTTGCTATAGGCCAGGAGAAGATTCGAACAAAATGATGACTGGTGTTAAAATTTACGTAATGTTTGAGTGTGCTAGGACACGTACATTTGGAACGAATGTCAATTTCGTAGTTACACTAAAAAAACTACACTTTGTTGTTAGAAATAGGACTTGTTGTGTCATATTTCGGATGCGTTACTTAAATGCACATGCAAACCTACTAAAAAAAACTTTTACTAAACGGTGATATACAAAGGCAATAAATTCAGCCTTCATTATCCAAATTTGCCATGGCTCTTGACTCTGACATAGAAAAGTGAAAAATATTAAAAACAAAGGTTTTTTTCAGGTTCATATGCAACTAAAAGAAAGAACAAAGCAGCGTTTTCTTGATCTTGCGGATCTAGTTCCTCAAATGAATCCTGGAGGATCAGGAAGAGTCATGGCTCCTGAGTTTAGAAATGTGCTCAATAAACTCGGATTTTTTATGGATGACGCAGAATTTGAAAAGCTGTGGAAAAGGTGCATTTGATTGATTTTGAATTATTATTCTTTTGCCTGTTCAGACATTTCTTTTAACCGACAATTATGAATGTACGTATTAAAGGTATGATGAAGCTAACCTTGGTGTGGTAAAAGCTGAAAAGTTGCTGAAAAAGTTGGGCATTGAGTTTCGTGAATCAAAAACTCCTGCTACACACAATCCGTCAGCTTTTGAAAAAATGGAACCTGCTGTTTCTCCAACTGGTTTGTCTCAATTATCTAGTTTATCATAAACACTGCAGATACGGTTTTGTATACATACATACAGTGGTGGGATTCAATTTTTTGTCAGCTGGTTCGCTGATCTCATAAAACTAGCGATGTACCGAATATTCGGTTTGCCGAATTTATTCCGTCGAATCGGCCATTTTTACAGAGATTCGATTTCGGTCGAATAATTTGTTGTGATTCAGCCTAAACCGAATCTTTTATGAACACAAATATAAACCGTAAAACGTATCTTTTCTGCTCAATGAGGTGTCACACCATTCCTTAAACTACGCCATAATTAAAATCACGACAACTGTTATGATTTTTATGTATTATCGTTTTAACCACCTTGGACAAAAAGTCAGAAATTCATTGGCAGGCTGGCAACCATGACTGAGGCAACCTTAAACCCCAACACAACTATCGTGTTGTGTAGCTCCACTGTTTGCCTGGTAGAAAAACTTGTGTTTTCATGTCAAACGCGTAGCTTACGCCTTCGCGTGACGTCATAAAAGATTCGGTTGAATCGGCCAAATTTATTCGGCAAAACTGCCGAATATTCGGTTTCGGCCGAACCCAAATTTAGCCGATTCGGTATATCTCTACATAAAACCAGTGGTGGGATTCAAATGTGTTGTCATGGTAACCGGTTCGCTGATCTCATAAAATTTCGTGAGACGCTTCTATAGAACCGGTGCGAACCGGCTGAATCCCACCACTGCATCAATACCAATAAATGGTCAATATAACTATTTATGATAGCTGTACTTTGTTTGGGTGCCTCGCCGAACTCGCCAATATTTTTGTGTCAGTTAGCCTAATAGGTTGAAGCGTTTGTGTAATACAGGCCAAAAATGTAAGCGGGCCCAAAATTTCCTTGTTTTGAAAAAGGTCGCATTAAGTCCAAAAGGTAGTTTTTCAAGGTGATAATAGGACAATGTTATTTCCAAGTGTGAAGTAGGCCCAAATCAAGGCCGATTTATTAAAACTTAACTTCGAACGCAATACTGGACTGTTAAATTAAATGTCGAAATTAGTAAAATGTCAAAATTCTGACATTAGTAAGTAATCATTAACCAACTCGTACAAATTATAAAAACAAATCTTTATTTTGAACGCAGTGTCCGATACACGTTCAATGAAACCAAGTGAAATGCGAAGACGAACGTCGATCGATATTGAAAAGTGGATTAAAGTAAGATTTAGAAAGGGATTTCAAGACATGAAAGCAGAGTTTAAAAAGTGCGATCCAAAAGGAACCAATAAGGTAAGTTTGCTATACGTTTAAAACAGCAATTAGCCTACTTTCAGTTTTGATCGCTATGACAGAAGTCATCACCAACGGCAGCAAAGTAACTATAAAAGCGTTCCGTGGAATCAGTTCTAACGTTGAATAAATCTACAGGTTTCAAGAGATGCGTTCCGACGTGTTCTTTCCCAGTTTGACTTGTACCTACGCGAAGATTCGTCACTGAACATGTTTCTTGCACGATGCGGTTTGCCTGAACATGGAGATATTTGTTATGTAAACTTTCTTAACAAATTTCAAGACAGAAGCGAAACTGGAATTGTTCACAATATTTTGTCAAATCCAAACCACAGGTTTTACTTTCGTAATAAAACCATTGTAGATGTTCTAAAATTCAATGCAACCAGTAAGATTGACAATCGCTGCCATATTTTATATCAACAAGAATTTTCCCGTTTCTATTTTTGGTGAACATACATGTTAATGCAGTTAAATTAATATTTTCAAGGTTTAACAAACAACCTCGTGCAACCAGTCCCAAGTCTACTGTAACTGCGGTAGAAGCTAAACTGATGGGTCTATTTCAATCCGATTTCCTTGCTTTGCTTGGAATCTTCCACAAGCTGGACAAACATCATCAAGACATTTTATCACAACAAGAATTTAGAGCCGCAATTGAAAGCAGGTACATTCCAAAGTACTAATTCTATTTTGCAGTATTACTAAATTAAATATAACTTTTTTGTTTTTTACTATTTTATTTTGTATGCTTTTACATCTGTTCTCTTTTAATTTACCTTCGTTGTTTGCAGTTTTTAGAGACTGACGATGCCTGAATAGGTGAAATATATATCTCGAATATACCAACCCAGTGTCTACTGATTTTGAGTCAGAAGCATTTGCTTCTTAATTAATTAACTTATAAAGCGTTTTTTTTTTCATTTCCGTTCTGTTAGTTTTAAAATCTCTTGTGACCTGAAAATGTTGGCATTAACAAATAAAGTTTTGAGTAAATTTCGTTTATCACATACCATAGCTGCTCATACATAAAAATTCTCATTTATAAATCCAAACGTTTTTTTACGTTTGACCAGGTTTCAGTTAGAAATGAATGATGACGAGTTTGAGGTGTTTATGGAGCAAGTTCCATTAAACGAAGAAGGAGATGTGAAATATACCGAATTTATGGCACAATTTGACACAAAGTGAGATTTATTTACTTCTATTAAAATTTGAAACTACAAGTCACATTTTATTACAGACAAGGAGCTAAGAGTTTGTGGGATGGTAAATCGTTTGCTGGGGAAAACATACAATCAGACCACAAGGCGAAAGCCATCTTGGCAAAATCATCTTCCGAAAGGTAAGTACCACATCATGCGACGTTTTTGGGTTGTGCCTTTTTGTCAGTTTTTGTATTTCGTTTCGTTCGTGTGTTTAGGACCACAGATGAGCTGCACAACATATTACGTGAAATTGTACGCAATGACATGAACAAACTGGAAAGTGAATTTCGTGATATAGACGAATACAACAGTGGAAGACTTACGCAGGAAATGATGTATCAGCTTCTGTTGAAGTAAGGGTTTAGTGCAATGAAGTAAAAAAATACAAATACAAGTTTTATATCCCAAACAATTTATATAAGGATGAAAATCGATCCCCAAGTTACAAGAGGTGAAATTCGACGATTGTGGGAAACTTTCATCGTCAATAAAAACAGGACTTTAAATTTTCACCAATTTGTACGTCATTATGGATATTCTTTGAAGTAAGAAACAAAGTTTTTTAACGGCAACTGGCAACGTAATGGGAACTTTTACTTAAACTTGTTACAGATCAGCAGCATTTCCTAATGCCAAACTTGTTCCTCCCCAACGCGGTGACAACGACTTCATGATCAGATCACGCAAACTGAACTGTGCTTCCGACATGTTGGAAGACAGTTTGCGAGCAAAGGTGAGTTCACATGAGCTCATGGGCATACAAAACATCATGATATGACAGAAGGTCGCATACGTTGGCGCTACCTATATGTAGGTGTAGGTATGCGGCAGCATCTGTCGCAGAGTAATGTAGGTTATACGAACCATCAAAGACGGTCGTTTTCAGAGGACTGTAACGGGGGTGACAACAGAGATTGTCGAAACGTCTACACGATGTATTCTATATACACCACTACCTTGGCAGTAATGTTTATGATTAAACTACTTTTCAAGTCCGTGCATAGTGTTCCTAAATGTGGCAAAAGTTACAGAGAAAAAAAATAAACCTTATAGCACAGCAAAAAACCTCGGTTCGTCCCCGCTTCTCAGTATTTGCTTAACAATGGAAAACTAAATAGAATATAAAATGTTTAGGTTGACTATCTATGGGAAGATTTAAGGAGAGAATTTGTTGAAATGGATCCCTACCACACCGGATTTGTTTCCCGAGATGAATTCAGGGATGTTTTATTGGAACTGTGCGTCCATCTTACCAACCACGAAGCAGAAATGATTGCTACAAAGTTTGACTCGAACCTGGACGGAAGGTAATATGTGACCAGCAACAGCACAGAGTTAACAAACATTCCCACTTATGTTGAAAATACAGGGTGTCGTATGTGGAGTTTCTGCGACCATTTGCTCAACGTAGACAACTGTGGAAAGATGGGAACAACATGCAATCTATTCTAACCCACCCTGTGGCCGAATTTCCTGGGGGCGATGTATCTGACAAGCCAACCAAAGGCTTACAAGCTGTAACGTCCAAGCTAAAAAATCAGGTAGACTACCAAAACGCCACGCAAAAAGTTTTGTGGAATTTTACATGTTACCTGTTTTTAGTTGTCTGGCGACTGGAGAGTTTTACGAAGAGCTTTTAAAAAGATGGATACTTCATCGAACGGAATGCTAACTTTGCCTGAATTTCGCAGTGTTTTAAAACTTTGTAATGGTAGGTTATTTGAACGAGAATGGTTTAAGTTAATAAGAATGCGTTTAGTTTGTAAATCGTGATATTAATTTCAAATGACACTTTTTTCATTGTCTTATAGTGCTAAACACCAATCTTTTATTTTCAGTCATTTTAGACGAAGATGAAGTTTATCACGTTTTGTCGGAATACGACGACAATATGTCTGGAAAATTGGATTATCGACGATTTATGCAGGACAACATTTCCAAGTCCCACTCGAGAGCATGATAAAATACCTAACAACAAACAATGAAATGTGCTGAAAAACATTTGCCACAAAAGAAGGGTTTCCAAGATCCGAATGAAGTGGCCCATGTCCTGAAACGTTTCTGTAGATTTAATTTTTTTAGAAAACTTTATGTGGTTTATTTAAAGACAAACTATCTCTTTTAATTTGTGTTTTTTTAACAATATAACATACTGTGTTTGCCGTTTTGTGTTTGTACATAAAAAATTGATAAGTTTGTTGTTGTGGCGTAATGAAGAGTTACTTTTACATGCAAATAATAAACTAAGATGTGTGAAATTGTAGCACAATAATGAAACGTTTTAACTAAATTTATCACTTCACTTCGAACTTGCTGCACACGGGCCTACGCTATCGAACAATTATAACAAAATCAATAGAGTAGCCTCACTTTTTTCGCTGTTAACTCACTGTTAAACAAAAACAATAAAATTTGAAAAACTCTACATTCGAAAAAAGAACCAACATTTACAAATAAAAACAAAACCAATATTGTCCCACTCAACTACAACCATTTACATTACATTCGTTGTGCATAAAAAACGTTACTAACTCACATTTTAGCGCCAACAAACTGATGACGTTAGGTTCGCTTGGAACAACATGCTATCTGATATTGGAAAAATAAAGTAAATAAATTATTAACAAAGTACACTTTTTAAAAACGGAAGCAGCAATTAAATAGTTGCTTGCTGACAACCACTTGATCCTTAAACAGGTTTGCTCACTCATTTTCCAGAAGCAGCCGTGGTGACAGCGGCAGTTGTTGCAGCGAGATCAAGAAGTAGCTGTTCCTCTGCATTGCGCCACTGAGGTCTCAAATAAGCCTAGACGGTTCAACATAGGTTGTATAAAAACATTCTGTTCATTAACAAGTGCTTTACTAATTACAGCGTGTGTGTGACATGTTATGATGATGTGCTGCAACTCACTAACGGTTACGGAAAATGGTGCGAATTTACCCTGACAGAATCCACACGGTAACTTCAAGCACATTGTAACTTAAAAACTTTGCAAGCAAAATAAATGTGTTTTAGCACGACAGTAATGTTTCAAAACCGTGAATAGTATACCAATGTAAGTATTAAAAATGCAACATTGTCCAATATGCCATCATCATGATACCGTCTTTTCTAATTGTTTTAAAATACCTTTCCTATTAGTGTTGATGTTATTATTAGTGATCTACAACAAGCATACCTCAACATACACAATCGTAGCAATGATGGCCAAAAAAACTCCTAAAATCGCCAAATATAAATTCAATGGCCTTCCAGCGAAACGTGACGAAACCCTGTTTTGCAATCTTTCTAGAGATCGCCTTCCTCGCTCTTGAAACTTGCCTGCAGAATACAGCAAGGATATCGTTTACCGCTCGGCAAACGTAATCATGCAACTAAATTTATACAAAATACACGTACATTTTTGCAAGAATCGACATTCATTATAATGGCTGCATTTATTAAAGAGAAAACTAATCGACGTTTTATTTAAATAAGATCAAAGGTATTCAAAACGTAAAAAAAACTCACCCCATGCTCCTTCTTGCATTCTTCTAGTTAATGGAATCGCACTGTAGAACGAATGTCGCTTGCTGCTGCTACGACGCGTTTTTTTTGCAGCTTCTGCATCGACACTTTCAGTTTCATCAGCCGGACTGGAAGTAGTTGCAACTTCTTCTACTTTATTAGACGACATTTTCAGGGATGGTTAAACTACCGAGGTAGAGCAAAATACAGCACCTGTACAATCAACATAATTCATTTTTCTGTATTGCTATTTTAGGTTTAATACCAAAATCTAAAACAACAGTTAATTTTTATCTGCGAAGTTTATGGCGCGGTAGAGCTACTACCGCGAAAACTCACATTACATAAAGTTTGCTAAATACCGATGCAGTAGTATATATACATATCATTGGATATATATTTTTACACAACTCCATTAAAAATTTGGTTAACTGCAAAAACCAAAAAGTTCACTATAAGCTTTTAAAACGTTCATAAATCCCATAGTGGGAACCTAAAATCGATCACAGTTCTTTCACTGCGCTAAGTAACACTGTTTTGCCTTTGAAAAAATATGTTTTTCACATCAGCATAGGTTTGAAGTTTTTCTGCAGGCAACTGTAGTTAACGAACAAGTCACGGGGCCTGTTTCGTCTGCACATTTTCAAATAGTAATGTTTTTTGAAACGTTTGGAGGTAATTCTACGGAGTTGAATAATTGTGAGACGCCATTTGAGAACCTAAGCTACATATCATTAGTTTTCGTTCATAATGTGTAAGTTACCTAATTTATCCGTAACAATAATTGTGGTTGGGACGTCAGTGGTAAAAAAACACATTATTATTTTCTTGTGTCCATTTACAAGTGTGAAAGTTTTCTTAAAATTTATTTGCAAGGTACGCAAAAACTGCTTCTTCTCAATAAGTTATGAGTTTACTTGCACACTAAGCACTAGGAAACAAAACTTGATGTGGAACAAAAAAACATTTACATAACAAAAAACTCTTAAAGAAATAACTGCAAAAACGTACCTGCGGGTATGAAATCAACGCAGTTAAAGAGGAAAAACAGTTCTACCCTAAACTCATGCAAGCATTAAATCTAAAATGCAAATAGAACACCTCCGTTTCATTGTGGTGAAAACTCAATATGACATCATTACAAAACATACGTACCCCTATGACATAACAAATAAGCAGGCAAACTTTCATATGGGAGCGAAGTAGTTTAGCTCGAAGTTACTTTCGCAAATCGTTTGCACAAAAATGGGGTTAAAATGTCAACAAAACCCAAATATTATATTTTCTTAAACTGGCTGATATGTCCAGTGGTGGGATTCAAATTTTTTTGTCAGTCGGTTCCATCACAAGAAAAAGTCATATTTTTCAGCCGGTTCTGTTACAAAAAGTGAGTTAGATAGTAACTACTAATGCTAACCGGTTCGCTGATCTCATAAAATTTCATGAGACGGTTCTATAAAACCGGTGCGAACCGACTGAATCCCACCACTGGTTATGTCTAAATTTTACGGACATGTACTGTTCAATTAAAAAGAATGCACAAATTAAACGTACCTTAAATCTCATGTTCTGCTAGAATGTAGGTAAAAAAAACTACATTTCTAATGGAATACCGGTACGTAAGTTCGATCCCAACATGCTCTGTATGTTTCATTATATTTGTAACACTCAACACGGATTTGTTCATACGTTCAATGACAATTAAAATATCGGAGAAATGTTTTATTGGTCAAACGTTTAGGCAAATGCTCACGCCATCATCAGTGATATAAGACTATCTCTACATCCGTTGAGTGACACAAAAGATAAATGGAGCATGCGTTTGCAAAGACAAAAAATACGAGGTCAGCAATTATTATTATTATTATTATTATTTATTTTTTCCGGGGTTCGAACCCAGGACTCTCCCGGGGACGAATCCCGATCAGGGTTTTTTATTTCTGTATGTGGGTCAGGCGCGCCAGACCGTTCGGCCAAATCGCTTCTCGGCTCTTTAGAGCTAAGATCAAGTGGAGTCAGCAATTATTGCCATAGCAAACGCCTAAGGTCCGTAATTGCGCCACCTAACCTATCGGTAATTAGCAGGCCTGTCCTGTGAGTTTTTGTGTTGGTAGCATGATGGCAAAGTGTCACGAAAACACAGGACACAGCTGCAAAAAACCTTGCGTTTGAAAATACGCTAAAATATACTCAGAGAGGGAGAGCAACGGTAAAAAGGCAGCAGCTGTAGGCTACCTGATAAAGAGAGGGGCCTGAGAGGTCGGAATCTCGTTGGTAAAACGAGTGGCGCTAAAGGCAACGCGACTGGGTTTAACGACGTAGGTGGATTCCAGTCGTTGAGGTTGAGTTGATTTTCGCTTGGTGAAAGTTGATATTGAGGTAGGGAAACAATGACCACCGAAAAAGAAACCCTACCCAACACCATGGAATCTTAATTAGTTTGGCAGAAAAGTAACAGCACAAAACAAGACAATACATATACTTATATAGTCTTAGTTGTCAAGGCCTACCCAAGAATTAAAAAGTCAAATACTGAATCAGTTAATTTCCCATGATGTTGTTTCAAAAAGAAAAGTGCGCGCTGAGAAAAGCATAATTTGAAAAAAAAACACTGAAGAACAAACAAAATTAAAGTAGGCCTACACAAAAGGTTTTTTTTACGACTATGCATTGTTTTACTGATATAAATCAACATTAGCCTATAATTGGACACAGTGGCGGCTCGTGCCTAGAATATGTGGGGGTGCTGCTCCAAATTTTAGCCTTTATTGGACATATATAAGTTGGCAATATATAGAAAAGCTACATTTCTAGTTTTCTAGCCATTTTTTGTGTGGAAAAACAAGTAATACAAATCTTAATTAGCAACTCCATTGTGACGCAATAATGCACACTAGTGTCACAGCAGACGGTATCATTTGTGTATTTTGTTTACTTGCACAGCGACGGGCCAAATACAATAACATACAGTAATAAAGTAGCACAAAAACACACGTGACACAGACTCGAAACGAAGCGGTTGTAAATACGGTAAAACACAACAAAAATATTAAAAAAAGTAATAGTAAAAATAGTTATAAATGAGTCTAAAAAGGTCGAAGTATTTGAGTTTTAGATGACACTTCACAGATTATTGTCACACAAAAAACTAGCCATACAACTTTTTATTGGTATCATAACTGACAAATTTAACAACCACATTACATTTGTGTAATAACTTGTTCATTTAAACATATTTTCTTTGAATTTTTGTGTACAGACTATTAACTGTCTTTCAGTTTCTTAACTGCTATACTTGCTGCTTTGTTGCTGGCAAATACCTTATAATTCCTTTTTTTAAGTGCAAAACTCCTTCAAGCTTTAAAATTTACAACACTCACTTAAATACAAAGCATATTAATAAACCTTGTGCTTCCTTTTTACAACCAAAATGAATCATAAAGTTATAGTTTGGGCATGATAATTGATAGCTTCCTCCTTGATTCCAAGTGACAACTAAGAAGCTGTTTTTCTATTTAGTACTAGCACTGCAAGTCTTTTGGAAATAATGGTGTTCCTAAGAAAAGTCTGCATCCTTTTCAGTGTTAAAAAGAACTGTTTTGCCTTTGAAGGACTCATGGAAACAGCAAAAAAGGATTTTTCATACTAGTAATTTCACTTGTCACAACATCATCTAGATTATTTTCAAAGTAATCATGAACATCAGATCTACAGAAACATTTCAATTTCAGTAACTAGCTTTCTTTGTCAACAATAGGATGTGCTTGGTGGTCACTACTATCTTGTCTGTAGAATGTTCATTCTTAAGAAACACTTCCTGTGAAGCAATTTAGCAGCTACTGTTTAGACAAACAGTATACATGTCCATTAGATCAATACACATGATTGCACTTGGTTGCAAATACTGTCCACATGGTGTGTTAAGAAACCAAAACTTTAAATTGTCATAACTCTGGCATTTCAAAATTCCTGTTGCTTCTGCAATTGTTTGTTCTGCATTTGATATTGCCTGAATTTCAGTGAGGCATTTAACTTCACAGTCACAAATTTATTTTTTCTTTAGTAGCATTAAAAACTAAAACTTAGTATTTTTTGTTGTTGCTTATTCCTGCATGATATTGGAGTAGTAAATGTTTTATCCCATATTTTCTTTTTAATTCAGTTATTTTTTATAAAGGTTAATCGTGACTTTTCAAGGTGTTAGATGACCTTTTTCTTCAAGGTGTTAGATACACTAATTTAATTCAATGATAACTGCAAAAACTGAAACCCACTTCATCTTAAAAAGTCATGACTAACAGTCAAACAATAAATTTAAAGATGACAAAATAATTATTTAACTGTACTCACTGTCGAACTTAAAAAAATACAGTACACGGGTTTGGCTTTGGAGCTCACTGACGCGAAGCAGACAACACAACTAGCGCTACGTCACGGGAGGGGCTGCGCGAGCCACAGCCCCCTCTCGCCTATTTCGCCCGGCATGTAGCTTTTCCAAGTGCGCATGCGCACAACTGCAAACGTCACGAAACTGGAGCTGCAGCTCCGCCATAGATAACTTATTATTATTATTATTTTTTAAATATAACAAAAATTTTATTATTTTTATTTAAAAAAAAATGCCGATTAATGCCATAAAAATTATTCTTAGTATACACTGATTAAACATAAAAACTATATGTAAAGATTGTTTTGTTTAACAACTTGGAATAGGAATGTCAAGTAAAAATATAGGGGTGCTGCAGCTCCGCAGCCCCCTTGCACGAGCCGCCCCTGCTCTCACAGATAAGTTACTTTATTCAAAAAGTAAACGGTACATACAACGCGTTATGCTTCACAAACATAGGCAAAATCTCTCAGAAAGATTGGTATAGCTTCTGGCGAAGGGAGAGACTTTCCCAGTAAATTAAAGGTGTTGCACATATTTTCTCAAGCATGTAATGATTAAATTAAATTTTGGATTACATTTTTACAGAAAAAAACTAATACAATAAAAAAATTACCAAATATCACACTTAAAAACACGCTAACCACGCGTTTTCTCAAATACCGATACCATTGTAGCCTGCAAAAGTGCCACACCACCGCTAGATGGCGTAGCTTCCCACTTTTAATGCTGTTTTTGCCATTGCGCTTTCAGACTAGGGCAGGGGTCGCCAACCCGCGGCTCCGGAGCCGCATGGGGCTCTTTGATCCCTCTGAAGCGGCTCAGTTTTTGAATTTACCAAATGTTGTACATTTTAATAAAAATTATGTGACGATTATGCCGAACACGAAAATTGAAGTGCTGTAGCATGACTGAACTCGCTTGTTGTAGTCAAAGTCTATATAAAACACAAGTTATCCAACCTATTGTTACGCAATAAAGCCTATGTAGCCATTTTGTGTCCAAAATGATACTGTGGGTAGAGAAAAATAACACATAAATTGTCTGATTTTTTCAAACTGGAGAGCATAGACGCGAATTTGATTCTCCAAATTGAATGAAAATTTCGGGTTCTAACATTTCAACGCAATATTAAAAGCTAAATTGCTGTTTTTCATGTAAATTTGGCCGCTTAATTTTCATGTAAACTTTAAATATTTGCGTTCAGGGTGCATTATCACGCTCAAATGTTAGAACCCAAAAGTTTTATTCGATTTTACCTATCAAACTCGCGTTAAATCCCACCAGTTTGTAAAAATCAGACAATTTATGTGTTTTTCCCTATACCTGCTGTATTAATTTGGACACAAAATGGCGTCCATGCGGCTCTACGCGTAACAATAGGTTGGACTACTTGTGTTTTATATATACTTTGGTTGTAGTTACCTGCAACCCCTTCTACATACCATCAAACGTTAGGTCTGAAAGAGGCAAACTGGCGGCGCGCAGGTTAATACGCAATATGAGACAATTATACTGTTTTTGTTTGCAGTGTGTGTGCGCGCGTAACAATAGCTGTTTGTTAATTGTTACGTAACAAACGCGTTAACAAAGGAATACAAATCTGCAAAAACAGAATATGCAACGCTACGTAAAGTTGTTTTCTCTGCTGACGAGACTAGTATACCAGTTTGTCCATGCAATGAAACACTAGCTAACAACAGTCGAATGTCATAAGACTAAAAACGTTTTGCATTTTATTTTAAATTTTAAAACGACTTTGTGGCTCCCAGTGTTTTTTTTACTACGTGAAACTGGTCCGAGTGGCTCTTTGAGTAGTAAAGGTTGGCGACCCCTGGACTAGGGTATGTAAAGACTATGTTTAAATGTATTCGAATACATGTAGGCCTATACAATTATTACGATCTTTGACCTTTTTGTGCACCAAGTGACCGATTCTTAAAGCCCTTTAATATGAAAAAGCGAAATAAATGCGTGTGGTAACTGTAACATCATGTTAAAAATTATGTTGAGTAATGAGAATTGCTGGCACCAACGCGCCACAGAACAGTGAGCGGTGAGCGTTGATGTTAGTGCACTGCAGACAGTCACCCGCGGGCCGCAGCGTTGCAAAGACTTCGCTGCTCCGGTATTCGGTAATGTAATGAGCGCAAATTGTGAACTTTGTAAGTTAGAACTAGAAGATATTGTCGCCAAAAGCGAGTCACTTCCAGGAACACCGTGTGATGACGTTGAGTCACGTAAGAAAATGACTGACTTAAAACAGGTTAGTTGTGAAAATAGTATTTTACCTTGTTGCACAATTTAATAATATTTGAATCTAGTTGGCAACGGGCTTCTCGAAAATATGCAATAGATAACTGGAATGTAATATTTACACCATGTATAAAAATTCAATTACCAGGCTTTTTGCCAGATTGGAAAGTTTTTTACACAAACTTCTCAAAATATGCAATTGCAATCTACTCGAAAATGCTCAATTAATTTTGAAATGCACAATCTGATCTAAAATTGTAATGGTCATTTTTTATTTATAAGTGGTTTCTATAAGTAGGCTAACTTACCATACACAATCTACTTTACAAACCATGCAATTAAGGAATTTGATGCAATAAATTTTGAATCATTGCTTCTAGAAATTCAATGTTTACTCTGGACCAAAATGTTTCTAAAGCTCTTAACAAAACAAGCTGTAGGTTTGGTTAAACAAAAAAGGTGTGTTATAAAGCAGACAATATAAGAAACCATAGTTTGGTATAGTTAATGTGTAATTAACAAATGTTTAAAAAAGTACCTCTTTTATTCATGCACCCTGTTACAATCTCACACAGACTCATGAGGCTCTTTGAAGTTAGGAACCATAGTGCATAGTAAAAATATTGTTTGGCATGAAGTAAATATAGGTTTAAACTTATTTTTAGGTTACATTGCAAGCAATAGAAGCTTTGTCCAACCTTGAAACTCCAATACAACTATGTTCCCATGGTGAAGCCCCAAAGTTTCAGCAAGATAATCCATACATTACGCACGGATACCGTTCATTCCTTCCAGCAAAACAATGTATAAAAAGGTAATTGTTGCGTTTGAATTCTGTTATTATCAAAAACGCTAAAAAAATGAAAATATCTTACTCAATTCACCACAACCGAATTGTGGATCAGTTTGTTCATGGTCATATGATTGTTTGTTTTTAAAAATGATAGCTGTAAGATGTATATTTGACTTTTTACAATTTCATCAAAATATTGACTGTGGCACAGCATAATTTATCAGGAAGTTTGAGCATTTAAAACCGTAGCTATTGCATTAAATGACAAGCTGGTAACTGCCAAAAGGCTTCAATGTGAAAGATTTAATGTTAAAAGACATGATAAATACACAGTCCCAGTAATATGACGTTTTAGGATTTGTGCAAAAAACATGTCTTTCAAAAGGGTACATCTGTAATTTCTGCAGTGCTTGTATAAAATCGAATGAACTTCTCAATATTTGGACACATGCCATTGGATTTGGTGTTATTTTTATCCTTTTCATTTATGACCTGACTGTTTTACTTCCACACCTCCATCCAGGAAAAATGGATTATGCCATTTTTAGTCTGTTCTACATGACTTCTCAGGTTAGTTTACATTACCTCATTCAGACATATGTTTTTGAAAGAACTTTGCGGACCCCCCCCCCTTTTCAAAAAGTTGTGCGTAAATTAAATGGCTAAAATCGTTCCGTTTACCACTGAGTGATAACAGGGAGTCGTTATCTCAAAGACACGAGCCTTCAATCTCTTGTATTCGCTTGTTATCTAATCGCCAATTGTGACGTAACAAGGGTTTAATAAGGAGGTTTATGCGCTAACAATCGGAAAGTTACGTTCCGGCTAGGACGCTGGTAACAGTTTCTTGCTAAGTGGTAACTGCACTAAGTGCAACATATCAAACTGTTTTTGCATTTGAACAATGTAAAAGTGTTAAAAACGTGTAATGTTGTGTTGCTTTGATCCGTCAAACACGTATTAGTTTGTCAAAAACATTAGATCGATGTAAATCGAGTTATGTTATTAGGGTAATTTGTTACTTGCCAGGCACAATTTATGCCTTCTGCAGTTACCACCTTTAGTGCATTCGTGACTTGGCGCAACTTAACAGTAGGATTACCGCTTCAGCAAGAGATTTAGATGTTTAGAAATTTGACCCTGTTTTTTAAGCAACGATTTTGATTACCTGACAGTCACGCTTATTTTGCAGCTGCAGTTTGGCTGAGTAAGCTAGATAGCAGCGGCGAACAGAAAACTACCAAGCGTTCGCTAAAATTACCTGTTCTTTCTGTCAATTAGATGGGTAGAGAAACCGCCAATTTCGGAAAAAGTGCTTTGCCGCATAACGCGTCGTTTTGAACGACGTATGACGTCATAATGACATCATTAGGGATTTCCCCCCAAAAAATTGTTGGACCCCCCCTTTAAAAATTTCTGGATACGCCCCTGGTTGTATTTGCAAACAAATACATGTTGATTTACTGCACTTTGTTCCATCATAGGGAAAAAAAGTTCCATAATTAAAAAAATAGGAGCAAAGTACAGTAACATTTTTTGTAACTGTACAATTTAATAATATACTTGTTTCATTTTTAGGTTTGTTTAGCATTTTCAACATTGTATCATATATTTAATTGCCATATCAGTGAACAAGTTGCTAGATGGTGGTATGCCCTAGACATAACTGGAATTGTCCTTGGTATTTTGGGATGCTACATCATCGGTCTATACTATGGCTTTTACTGTAATTTTGTGAGTATTTCACATAACCATATAAAAGCGAAGCTAATGCTATTTTCAACATTTAGAATGTTCAAATTTTCTATGTGAGCATTGTGCTGTTTATGATATGCCTGTCAGCAATTTTAATGATATGTGGAAACTATTTTTCTGATAGGTATGTTGTTTTCATCCTGTGCAGCAAATTTGCCTAAATTTTGATTTTAAATTCAGGTGGAGGAACATTCGAATAATGCATTTGTCTACAATACCTTTGTCTGGACTGGTACCCACTGTACATTGGTACTTTACTTCACCCCAAGAGGAAGTGAAGGTAATACTTGCAGACAAAGAGTTGTGAGGCAAAATTGACTCCTAATAATTAAAGTCTTTAATTTTCAATTTCTTTATTTAACAAAGCTCAAACGGGTTATGTATTTTTTAGCTTTTCTTCCCAGACGTTTTTTTATTGTATGGAATTTTAGCAGTTGCTTTTTTGGTGTATTTATTGAAATACCCAGAACGACTTTTGCCAGGTAAGACCAAATTACAGTACTAGTAACCTGTGATGTACCGAAAAGGTTTTGGCTAAAAGCAAATATTCAATTGCCCAAACTTTAAACATTGTGTTATTGATGTAGGTAAATTTATTTATAACATTTAAAAACTTTTACATCAGTTCAACAAAGCATCTAATATTTTGCAAACAGAATGGCTTGTGTTTTATAAATACAAAAACTGGTAAAATTTTGATCTTTTGAATTGCCAATATTTAAGGTAATTATTGGTCCCCTTCCCTGAAGAGGACACATATATATTGTTATTGTCTATGTATATATATATTTTTTTCTTTTTTCCCGTCTAACGCAGATTTGTTCCCACGTTTTGGTCAAGAAAGAATGGTTCAAACTTTCAAATTTACACACACTATAGATATTGGTCTAAAGATGGTCCATGTGAATTTTTACCCCGTTTGATCCCTCGGTTCACCCACAGCCCCCCAAAACATGACATTTTTAAAACGACTATACTTGCTAAAGCAGATGATTTTGTAGTTTCATACATTTTTGATTGGTACATTGCAGCGTATTTCAAAGTATTTTGTAACTTGAAGTTGTATATATCCATTTTCACCCCTTTACCCCCAAATATCGATTTGTTTGTTCACATGTTAATGAGGTCAGAAATACAAGACTTAACCTGCTGAAATTTTAAACCGCTGTGGATAGGGTGCTCCTTGTTGGCTGGTAAAAATTTCAGTGCAATTGGCTCAGTAATTACTCTTACAGCCCCAAATATGTTTACACATGCTGTCTTTTGTCAAATTTGTGCTTGCTCAGTGTGCAGCTGACGCAATGGGAGTGATTGACGATAGTGGCGCATGGTAAAAAGCCTCTGCTTCACACATGAACGCAGTCGTCACTTGACCATTTTCTCACTGGTTGGAATTAGGATGTTAGTTACAACTGAAAGCATTAATAAAACTGTTTCAGAACAGGTTTTGGACATAAAAAGTCCAGCTAAGCAAACGTATTGTTGGTGTGTAGAAACTTAACGGCGCCAGGGAACGCGGATTAAAAATCCTAATTCAACAAACAAAGGGCTGTTAAGGAAAAAAAAAGTTGAAACTTTGTTAAAGGGTAAATAGTTGGACTCATCCATTTTTCACCTCATGAAAACAACGCGCAACTCCATGTCGAAAAAAGTCCAATTGGGCGCGAAAAGTGCAAACCTGCCCACTGAAAAGTGAATATTTTGGCCTCGCGCATAACTGGTTGTGCTATCAGGCAGTCTTTTTGTACTGTGCAATTAAGATATGTTTGTAGATCATTTAAAAACGTTAGTTATGCAATTGTTGTAACACACAGTTTTGCGTCTTATGGCGGTTAACGTCAGGCCGCTGCTGCCGCGATCAGTGCCATATCTTTATGTAACAACATTCGCATGCCGCAAAACAATGATCGCTGACGGAAATGAAACCATGAAAAATCGACGCAAACCACTGTTGTCTGGAGCTTTGCATTGACCCCAAATTCTTACCTACCATATGCATGCTCCATTCATCCTGTTACGAATTCAAAATATATGTGTGTGTGGGTACCCATTGGTTTTTGCTTGCAAAAACAATTATGTTATAACAGACCACAAAAATATTGGTACCATACTAAATGTATCCATCAAATATATATCCCTTACAATTATGGATGGTGCGTAAATATGGCACAGTTTCTGGAAAATGGAATATATAGGAAAACCACTATTTCAGTTTAACAATGATTGTGCCCTATTTTTACTGTTACCAAATCGCATATGTGTGGGGACCCATTAGATTATGCTTGCAGAAACAATTATGTTATAAAGTGCCAGGAAAAAGATAGGGACTCAATGAAATGTAGGTGCCAAATATATATCCATTATAAATATAGTATATGGTATATGTGCAAAAGCTTACGTGCATCACTATCAGTAACTGCAAAACTCACAATATCAAGAGTTGTGATATTATTTGTGTAAAAAAAATCACATTTGGGGGTGGTTTCACATGTCAACAATTTCAGGTTGGTTCAACTACATTGGACAAAGTCATAATTGGTGGCATGTTTTAATTGTGGCTATCTTTATACATTGGAGAAGGTTTGCCATACAAGTAATGCAGTACCGGAAGAATTCTGACTGTGCTGATTTACGTATTTCTTCTTAGTTTTCTGTATTTTTTATTTTATTATAACTCATCTACAGACTGCAATAAATATGCAAAATGGGGATACATTTACTTGATATAGTGGTCAGTGATTTGTTGAAAGAAGTTCTATAATAAACCATCACTTTTGGACCTGCAATTATTTTACTACTGCATAAAACTAAGTCATTTACTAATATGCAATGGTTTTGCACTACTGTGATTGCAAACACGAGAAAAACACTACTTATGATTCCTGTAGTCTGCTTTGGAATATGAGTTTTTAATAGGCATGAAGTACAATCATTTGTAGGCTGTCCTGCAATAGTTTTGTCCATAATAAGTTGTTCAAGATGGAAGGTTACGCTATATTACAGTGTGATTAGTTTTAGTATATGTAGGTTTTATTCAGGGAGTCGAACCGCTTGTCATATGGGTTCAGGTTCGGTTTGGGTTCACAAGGGTTCGGTTCCGGTTTTTTAAAATGTATATTTTCGGGTTCGGGCAAATAATCCGGTCCGAACAGGTTTGCGGTTTTTAAACCGGTTCAATTTTTATTCGTTTTAATTTAATTCTACCCATCATCTACCTGACCTTATCAAACTCCAAAATAATTTTTCCCGTGCACTGTTATTTTTAACACGCCCTATAAGTTATTATCTCGGGTATACTTCAGGGCGCTGTTTTGAAACAATTCGCAAAATATAGAACAGACTGCATTTTTTATTGTTCGGGTCCATACGTATAGGTTCAACTCCGGTTCGTTTTTTTTTATAAAATTGTAATTAGCGGTTCGGGTTTAATGAAATTAACTGCTCAAAGGGGTTCGCGGGTTCAGTTCCGGTTCGACTCTCTGGCTTTATTGTGTTCTGGAAAATAAACAGTATGGAAGTTTTTCACATAAATTTACTGAATGTTGTCCAATTTGTTTTCGTGCATTACCAAGATACATCAAACCATGCAGACAGGACTTCCAAGTGTTAAGACCTGCCGTTTCTTGAATCAGTTACTTCACCAAACAATAAATGACATCAAATTTTATTCAATTGATAAAAAATCTGACATGCCACAGTGAAATTGAGATCAAAATCATCATTGTGTTTCATGAAGTAAAATACAAGAGACTACGAGAATGATCAACTACATGGAGGTGTAAAAACAAACATCATTAATATTTAGAGTGCTAAATTACAAGAACTTAAACATAGTCAAACAAAAGTATAAACACTCTTGACCTATAATGTTATTAAACAAATCAGGACAATGTCTAAAACAAATAATTTAGGTGTTGCCACCAACACATGCAATGAAATGCAAAATATAGCGGATACGTCATACACATTGTTACAAATAACAAACAACATACTAAGTACTAGTTCAGTTTCATTAACCACTACAACTACAATGAAAGTCCAATCTTTAGTACATTTATAAACCCTGCTACATCAGCATAGATTACATGCCCATCAGTGCTCATCCATGCCTGGGTAATACTTGATGATGCCTTGTAAAATCCAACCTTGGATAAAAACATAAATAGGGCAAAGTGTAGTTTTATGTTAACCACTAATAGAAATTTAGGTTTGTTCTCGTACCTTTCTCACATTAGGACTACCAACCGTAATGTCCTGAAATTTTAAACTGTTGTTCATGTGCTACTGTTACCCACTAAATGCCTTTAGAGCAGGGGTGGGCAAACTGCGGCCCGACAAATGTTGAGTAAATTTGAAAGAGAAGGTTACCAAGCAACGCTGAAAAGTGTTATGAGCATAGGCATAGAGTTTTAAAAGATACCGGAGTGCAACATTGCAGTACTTTGCAAACGGATATTAAGTACGGACCCGCATAACATTTTAAGATGTATACTAAAAGCGGCTCAAATTGTTTAATGTTGGCGCAAGAAATTTATTAACAAAAAAATCGTAGTGCAGCCCAGTGTTTTTCAACCTTTTTTGAATCACAGAACACTTTATGCATTAAAATAACCTGCTGAACACAAAACGAAATTTTATAATGCTGCAAAATAATCGCACTCAAATACTGTGTTTTATTTGAGCAGCAATAGGCCCACCCAATTACATACTTATTAGTGAACAACAATAAATTAGGAAAATCACGATATAACATTTAAACTTGGGATAGTGGATAAATATTTAAATTGCTTTTATTTTTACATGAAAAAAAGTTGTTTGCTCCAAAACTAGCGATTTTCGATTGGTATTCCACTAGTGAAACTAATAAATTTCCTGTGGAACACCTGATGATCTCTCACGGAACACTGGGTAAAAATCGCTGGTGTGGCCTATGTTGCTACAAATGCTTGTTTATTTTCAAACAATTACAATTGTTGCATTTCAACCGATGTTTGTACGATCATTGAAGTGACAACAAACATATTTGTACTTTGCTGAAAACATTCTATGTTAATATTGTGTGTTAAATATACTATAAGGGCCCATAAAATTGAGAACTTTTGAATGCGGCCCTTATACTAAAAAGTTTGCCCACCTCTGCTTTAGAGCCTCAAATGTGTGTTTAAACAGCCACTGTTACACTTAAGACACCATGTGAAGGTAAGAGTAATTGACTGGTTCACAATTGTGGCAACTCTTTATTGCCGTTGGTAAAGAGATTCCTAATTTACGCATCAATGTTTTTGTTGCGCAGTACTTTCAGTGATATTCGTTTTTCAGCGATAAGATAGCAGGTGGGTTTGCAGTTTGGTGCAGGCGAAATACTATTTTGACATGCAATGACCGACCAAATGATACTTAGGTGTCATATAAAATACACTTAATGTTAGTGAAAACTTCATTAATCACTAAAGCCAAAAATTAATTTTTAGAGGTTTAGTTGTTATTTTCACTTTATTATTACATATTAACATAGACAAGAAATCTAGAAGTTCAGGTTGATGTTTTCTTCTAGTTTGTATTCTCAGAATAAATTAATATTACTACCATTGCTTGGATAAACAAGGATGTTATTAAATGCTAGATAAAGATGGAAATGCAAATAGGTTTAGGTAAAAAATATATTAGGATAAAAGTTTGGGAAATGCTTTGTGGAAAATCATTAAATTGTAAACAAAAACAAATTGGGAATATATAGGAAAGCCCTCTTTCTAGTTTGTTATTAATATTTAACACCAATAATTGGAAAACAAACCTGTTTCATAGATTTGCTTTTCCACACCTTTATCATTTGATCATATGATGTTGTAATTATATAATCTTTAAATTCCATGATGCCTGTAATTTTATCATCATGAATCTAAAAAAGTTTTTATTTAAGTGGTGGTCACAACTTTCAAATGTGGAAAATAACCTTTTACCTTTCTCTTGACGCTTGAATCCATTGTAGAAAGATATCCTTTACTATCACCAATTATTGATTCATTTTGGCAATGACCAAGGGCAGATATGAAAGTTTCATCCTTTACAGGGAAATTGCCTAGATTTACAATACTTGATCAGATTGATATTTCATTTATAATTTCAATAAAGTTCTTACATTTCTGGTTGTAAAATTGTCCTTTGTCATTTAGGTATACTATACCATTTTGCTTTGTTTGAAAACAGAATTTGAACCAACCATCTCCATATTCTTTTCTAAATGAGGATATAAAAAGGACAAAAGCATAAAAATATATCAATCTACAAATAATCACTCTTACTCACAAAAGTAATTCAGATTCAAAAGCAAAATTTGCAGAAAGAGAAAATTTCACCAGGTGCCCTTTGCTGTTTCCAATTACAAGTAGTGACTCTTTTTCAACTGACATCATTGTTACTGGGTGTTTGGTATCCAGAGTAGACAAGATTCTTCACAGATAAATTTAAATTTATAATCTACCACCTTTTTACGAGCAAAAAAAGTTTCTTACACTAGGCTTTTACTCTGTTTGGTCAACTTGCAAATTCTTAAAACTCCATCAAACCCGGCTGTTGCAATAATGACTTCACCGTCTGTAATATTTGATGAGGGATCAAATATATGTAGCCCAGACACTTGTTTGGTATGAAGCTGATAAAACAACAACACACTTTCATTTTTCATTACTGTGGTAATTTTCACCACTGGAATTTTGGGTGGAAATTTGTGAACCAACAAACAATTTTTTTACCCAACAAATAAATTTTAACATAATAAATGTCATTAATAAATAATAAAACATGTAAAACACTTTGAGACTACACCTTTCTTTCTGCAACTTTGGTGATGTAAAACTTCATGTCCAAGTGCCAGATTTTTACATCACCATCAATGCACCCAGTGACTATTAAGTCATCACTGACAGTCATGCAAGAGATCTGACTATAGTGCCTAAACACAATGAAAAAATAATGTTCAGGTTGTAAGCATGAATTTTAAACCTATACCTCTGCTGTGTCATCTGTTGGGGCAATGTTTCTATGGAAACATCTGAAAGATTCCAAAATTTAATTGTCTTGTCCTGTGAACATGTGTACAGTATGGATCCGCAATGTACCAAGCTAGTGACCTGATCAGAGTGACCTGATAGATTTACAATTTCCTTTGCCTAAAACATAGGTTATTATTTGATGATTTTTAGCGAAATTCAAAATTCAGACAGCATATCATAGGCCTGTGATTACTATTCTGTAGTTAAACCTACAGCAAATTTTGCTACATTAACTGCAGTAGTAGCAGGATCAGTTAGTTAGTTTTCAAGGAACATAATCTTTTTAATTTGGCAGTTTTAGTTCTTTCATCAAATATTGCTAAAAGTTTGCTCTTCAATACCTTTTACACGACACAAACATTGTAAAAAACTAGAAGGGTGGCTTAGCACATTTTGTTGTTGCATTTACACTATAACCTGTTTTAAAACATTATTATATTTCCTATGCTTATTTTGTATTGGGTCCCATATTAGCCATCATCTTTTATAACCTTAGTCGTTTCTGCAGGCAGAAACTCATGGGTCCCCACACATGCAAAGTTGAAAATAATGTATTTCAAGAGATAACCATGAGAAAGTTGGGTGTTGTAAGGTAAAACACAGTGATCGGCACTGGGTTTAAATAATAATACTATGTAGAGTACAAACTATATAAATTTAGATTCACCCCAGATATTGTTTGAAGTATGTCCTATTTAATGTTCTTTTTCAAAGAAAAGAAGGAGTAAATAGTGGCATAATGAGGTAAAACAAAAATGGACACCTATGAATAGCAAATTCTACAAGCTGTCCAATTTTTATTCAAGAAGATTGTTAAAAGGGTCACCCATTTTAGGGATTAGTTGGTTAAGTTGCGATGCTACAGGGCAAAACATAACATTTTAGGGGACTAGTTGAGTAAATGTTGGGGCTACAAGGTAAAACACATCAATCAAAACCTACTAATAGCATACCCCACATGCTACCCAAATTTTAGCCAATCCCAACACTGTTTAATAAACTCACCCATTTTAGGGGGCTACAAGGTTAAGCACAACAATCAGCTTCTATGAATGGTAAATTCTGCAAGTTGTCTAAATTGAAGCCAATTCTGACATTGTTGGCCCATTTTAAGGGGGTAGCAGGTTAACTAATGGGGTTTGACACACAAACTAAAAAATATGAAACCGCAATGACTCAATCAATAGTACTGCAAATTTTCAGCCCAATCCGCCAATGTTTTAAATTTGACCACTAGAGGTGTTTTGAGCAACAACCGTTAATGTTTCTGACGTCATAAGGCTGTTAACAACCATAACTGCCATGGTGCAAAAACGTCCACCAAGCAACCCACAAAGTCACAAACGAGTAACATACAACTGGTTGCCCTTGTAATACTATTGTGCCACAGAAATCTTTCGTTTGTGGTGCCCAGTAACATACAAATACGTTTTACACTTTGGGGGCTTGTGGGGTAAATGTTAGGGCTACAGGGTTGAAAACAACAATTTACACCTATAAATGGCATACTATGCAAGCTATCCAAATTTCAGCCAATTCTGACACTGTTTACAACCTTACCCATTTTAGGGGGCGAGTGGGGTAAATACTAGGGTTATCTGGACAAACAAATTGGGATGTACATCTACATAACTATATCTACCATCTGTATAACAGGGTTCCCGCGCAATTTTTGTTTATAAATTCCATGACTTTTCCAAAACTTTTCAAGAAAACCCCCCTGAATTTCCATACCCTTATTTTTTTTAAATCGAGCAATTCCCATAGTAAAACTAGTAAAGAGGCTTTGGGAAATGTAGCCAATTTTCCATACTTGCAACGAATATACAAACGTTACGTAATTTGAAATTCCTATCTCTATCTGGCATTTTCAGGTGCCAAATTCCATACTTTTTCAAGGATTTTTGCAAAAGTTGGCTTTTTTCAAAACTTTTCCAGGCCTTAAAAATACAAATTTAAATTACATAACCTTTCCAGGTTTTCCATACCCACGGGAACCCTGGTATAAGTTTCAGCCAAATCCATCAAACATTTGATGAAAAAACGAGTCGGACAAACTTAGGGAAGAAAATAACACATTTTAGGGGGCTAGCAGGGTAAATACTGGGGTTATCAACAAAAACAAAGTGGGATGCACATCTACATAACTATATCTAGCACTTGTATAAGTTTCAGCCAAATCCATCAAACATTTGATGGAAAAACGAGTCGGACAAACTTAAGGAAGAAAATAACACATTTTAGGGGGCTAGCAGGGTAAATACTGGGGTTATCAACAAAAACAAAGTGGGATACACATCTACATAACTATATCTACCATCTGTGTAAATTTCATCCAAATCCATCAAACATTTGATCAAAAAACGAGTCGGACAAACTTTGGGAAGAAAAAAAAGAAAGAAAAACAACAACAATTTGAGTAAAATCAATATGTGTCCCCTTCAGGGAAGGGGACCCATAATAAATTAATGTTTTTTTTTTGCAATAACCTCTAATGGTTTCCATGTTTCAATTGTACCATTATCCAAAGCTACTGCAATGACCAAAGAACTGTGGTGATTGGAGGAGAGTGATTTCTTGATTGCAGTTTTGGAAATCTTTGCACAATGATCTTGCTGCCATTCTTCATACATAACTTGGGATGGCCAATCTAAACCATCAAACACAACGTAACCTACTTTGTGGGGTATATTTTTTTAAAAAGGATTATTAATGTTGCAAAAGATTTCATATTTTTTTAAGTGGACCAGGCCATACAGGTTCTTTGGTCAAGGCAAATGACTGTGTCACCACCACCACCACCACCACCACAGTGCATACAAATGAAAAACATTTTTTTCTCCACTGTGCCACAACATTGCACACATACATTAGACATTATACCTTCATTTAGTATATCAGACACTTCATTTTGTGTGGCAATAATTTCTTCACCACCTATTCTACAGTCATTTATTGGAACGTCTGTCTTGATAGAAGTAATTTCTATTCCATTCAGTGACCATAAAAGAGCAATTCCCTGATTGTCAGATGAAATGATGTAATCCAATTTACTACATACACTGGTTATAAATCCCTTGTGATTTCGTAGTATGTACAACAAATCTGCATTTTTCCAAATTTTTACCAAAAAGTCATTAGATCCTGTAACCTGTAATATTGCAACCAATCATAACATTAGGGAAAAAAAAATCTTAAACTAAAAAAATCTTAAAAAGTGGATTATAATTTTGCTCACCACTTTGCCTTCAGAACAGCACCAACAACATGTTGTTATCCAATCCTTGTGGGCATTATTTACCACTAAATCAGGTTTAGCTTCATTCTTTCTCAATTCAATAACTGCTGGAGCTTTCCAGTACATAATATTTTTGTCTTTCCCTCCTAGAACAATATTAACAAGCATAAAATAATAAAAACTGAAAAACAATGTTTTAAAGTGCGATTTTAACTCTCATGTGAATATATAAAAAGACATGTTTTTAAAAGTAACAAACATTTAGAACACAAAAAAGGACAACATTTATAACACCTGAAACAAGTCTTGTTCCACTTTCATTGAAACTAATGCAAGTTGGTACATCAGTGTGTGACCTTAAAACACTGACAGGGGAAACAAAACTGGCATTTGAGCTAAATATTTGCTTCAATGACCACAAAACAATAGTGAAGTCCTCTGATGTTGAAGATACATAGACTTGAGAACAAGCTAATGACAAAACTGGTCCTAAACACAGTTGTACAAGGTTAATATCATACTAACTGAAGTAAAAACAAACTTTCTTTGTCCTTCGTAATTGTGTTTACTCAAAGTTTGCTATAGCATTAAAGTAAAATCTTTCAGTACATAACCAAATGTTTGTGACTTCATGCAAGCAAAATATTACAAACAGTGGTTCAAAATATAGCACAGGCTTTGTCAATAGAAATAAAAACTGGTGTCAGTTCATGAAACTTATCAATGTTTATGACCTAAAAACGCAAGAGGTATATTTCATTTAAATGCATCATTTACCTGTGTGACCCTTAAGTGTTGAAACAACTTTTAGGTTTTCTACTGATGTGATGTTAATAAGTTTATCATCTGATCCAGAAATTACAAATTCTTGTTCTTTGTCTCCCCATTTTTGCAGTGTCCAACAAATACACCTACATTTTTTCAAGAATTTTAAATTACCTACTTAAACAATATTTGCTAACAGGGGTTCTGAAGATGGAGGTTGTGTCTTCTTCGAAAAATTAATGTAACAACAACAGGTTATGAATGTAAAGTTTAGTTTTATAGACAATTTTTGAGGATTAATTTTTAATGTTGTTGCAAAATCAACTTTAAACAAATACTTCTAGCTAACATGTACTATTCCTACACTTGTAAGACATGGCACAAAAGTTGACCTGCAAATATATTCTTTAGCTTTGTTAACCCAATCGTACCTTATAGGTGCTTTGTGAACAAGAAACATCTCCTGGTGGTAAGTTGTATCAACATGAGCAACCGTGATTTTGCTTTCCCAAAAGCCAACTGCTACTTTGCTATGGTCCCTGTTCAATGCACAGCACAGAGCATGATCCAGTGTCTAAAAGAAAAGTTGTTGTTTTTACTTTTTACTAATTTTTCTCATGCACAACATGTTTTTTATACTAATTTTTTAAAGCAAAAATGAAAACACAGAGAAAGGACCATAATAAAGAATGCATTTTTAAAGTGGCTGCTTTTCTCGTGACCAACCTTCTTATTGGACTTACTGTAGTGTCGGATTTCAAACATCCAATTTTTCTCCCCAAATTACCATTCCAAACACGAACAGTACCATCACTGCTATTGCCCTTTCCACTTCCAGCAACCACAACATAGTTGAAAGTTGGCATATAACTTAAAACTTTAGCACTCATGTTTGTCTTAATCTCAGTAATCAAGTATCCAGTGTTTGATGACCAAACACACACAGTGACAGAATTTAATGAAGTAGAATATAGATATTCCCCACATTTAGAATATTTCAGGGACAGGACCTGGACAACAACACAAAGTCAGGAAACGTATACCAATTATCAAAGAATAAAAAAAGAGAAATGCATGTGAATTGTCAAAGAATCACTTACTGAACTGCATCCACTATGAAAAACAGCAAGTTTTTTATTGTCAAGATAACTCCAGATTTGGATTGACCCATTCCATAATCCAACTGCACAATGTAGTTTGTTGGGATGGATATCAATGCAGTTTGGAATGTTTGCAAGCACTACTTTTACACAGGGGAACGTTTCCAATGCCAATTGTGACTTGTAAGTTGACACTTTCCACACACATAACATCTTGTCGAAGCCAATGCTAAGCACATAATCTCCACTGATTGGCATAGACATAGAAACAACTGACTTTTTGTGTGATTTAACTTCATTAACAGCAACACCACCTAAATCAAGGTTTATCAATTTATACAATAAAGCCACAATATGTTTTAACATTAGAAAAATATGCTTTAGCATTTGGTCACACAAATACACCAGATGGATTCAAACTAATATCTGCACCATAAGTTTTTCTTTACGTTTTTTGAACAGCAAAAATTTGCTAAAAATTACACCTGATTGAAGTTTGTGTGCAGCAGAAGTAAACAGTGTAGTTGTACAAATTTGTGTCATTATTAAGAACATAGTGTAAACTGAGGCACATACAAAAATAAAAGAGATACATTTATTTGGGTGACGTATTATACCTTTGTCATTCCAAACAGTAATTTTTCCATCCACTTTTCCTGACAACAGCAAATGTTCAGAAACGTACAACAGGTCAGTAACTGAAGCCACATCATGAATGAACTGTACTCTTTCACCCGTAATTGCAGAGAATATCACAATCCTCCCATTACGTGTACCACATGCAAGTTTTGAACCACTGTGAACAGATTGAACTATTAGTCATGAATTGACAAGAATAAATGCAGTAAGTTATATTACTTCACAGCTCATTTTTATCCAAACACAACATTTTATTAAACAGGCATACCCAAATACCAGTCTTTTAGCTTTTACTCAATGAGGAAAACATTCAGATAAAATTTTGAAGATTTTTTTCATGACAGAAGCCAGAAGCCTGTTTGAAGAAAATACCTTGGCGAAAGTGCAATGCATTGTGGATGAACATCACGCATTTCTTGCAATGTTCTTTCACAGTAATTTATCTCCTTCTTTGATGACCAACATAAAACTAAAGTTTGGCACAGTTAGCACCAAGAATGTCACACAAAAAGAAGTTTACACTACCTTGCTCAATGCATTCAAGGTTTTCCAAAAAGGGGTGGTAGCCAAAATCAGCTAGGTATTGGTTGATTACAATAGGATATTGTTCCAATGCATGTACAGAAGATGAAATACAAGAATGAAGTTTTTGCAATTCAGTCCTAAAATGTATGTTTCTTCTATTTTTTCTTTGCATTTTATAGTATAGACCGGTTGCATCATAAGACAAACCAAACAAGTAATAGGCCATTAGTTAATGATTGTTAGGCCATGTCAGTTTGCTACACATAAAGAAAGACCAAAATAACATTTTTGTGATAAAAATGAATTACAAATTGAGTGAAAGTTGACAACTAGAGCAAAATCTGGTGGCCACATAATAAATTAGTCCTAAAAGAGCAACAATGCTGAAACTTAACAGGAATCCTTGGTTGAATAGTCATATTAAGTGCAATGTTGCTCACAAGTGGGGCACAGGCATTGTTTTGATCATATTAAAAACATTAGCTGCATAAATTAGTCCTGACTAATTGTTAATTACCCATCCATTTATATTTAAAATTAAGCAGTTTAAATGACAGTGAAAATCATAAGTAGACCATGGAGTATCTGCAGTTCCGTTTTACTGACAGTAAATGAGCCTGTTGTACCACAAAGTTTCATAAGCCTCTTCAATGATGCCCTGTAGCTAAATTTGCTACATGTAACGTACCAGTTACAACCATCCACATGACTTTCAGATGCAAGTTTGTAGTCATTAAGTAATGACTTGGCACAACCATAATAGCATTTTGCTTGAACAAAGTTCATAGATGTGAGGAGTTGCGACAGAAACTTAGAATCTCCTAAAACAAGGTGAATAAAATTCAACGGAATTTCAAAAAGCAAAAAATGAAGACAACCTACCACCAGCATGTAAATGATATGGAAGCTGAAGTAAAGATTCTGTCATAGATTTGTTTGGGGCATGGCCATCCAGTGTCATCAAATAGTAAAGAGCAATAGCTTTGTGATAAAACTTTTGACTTTTGTCACCATTCAAAAAGTACCTAAAACAAACGTTTCTTTTAAAACTCAAGCCTGGTTGTCTTCTGTTGTTTTAAACACAGTTAAAATGTAAAAAGCACAGATAAAGGATCAAGACTTAATCATATCCCAAAATCCAACTGTTCAGCATGTAAATGAAATAAATGGTGATTTAACACACAACATGACTCACAGAAAATATAAACAAAATGAAGTACTTGTACATAAAAAATTTATACCTTTTTTTAACTGCCTCCAAATGCATTGCGTGATTAAACATTAGTTTTGTAGTTTTAGGCTGATAAACAAATGGTGATATAAGGTGCTTGATTTGGCAAAACCGAGATCTTTCTAATTCAGATTCATCATAATACCTGCTCATTTTTAGGTTAGACTCTGCCATTAAATGCATTTTATTTCAATACTGACCACTTTAGCCAGTTGATGAGATGATACAAATCTTCTTCCTCAATTCCAGCAGGCATACAGGAAATGATACATAAAGTTGCAGATATAAGAAAGGCATCATTCACATAATGTTCAACTGTCTCAAGCCAGTAGTGCAAGAGACTGTTAACATCACCAGGCAATTTGTGCAGCATCAAATCCAAGGTTGAATACTCTCCAAATAACCTATCAATTTTTTCACAGAACTTTCATTTAATAGTAACATCACTATCAATAAAAAATTGAAAAAAAACAGGGCAATATTATGTTTGTAATGTTCATGGTGATGTTAGTGTTTTTGACACAAGTAAAGATGTAAGAAAGATAACAGATAGTACAGAGGGTTGCAATAAGTAGTACAAAATTACATTAAACAGATGGAACACCCTGCTTCTGTGTGAAATGTTTTATCTATATGTTGAAGATAATAAACTGAAATTGCTTACTAACTAACACAAAACTGTCTTGTTTTAACAATGGTTGAACAGGATCACCAACTAAGAAAATGTAATCTAATTGAGCAATAAGTTAAACTTACAATAACGGAAATAACAATAATAACAAAAGACAAATTCAATTCTAGAACTCTGTTCAACTTTAAAGCTACACAGAAGTGTTTTGTGACAACACAATAGACACAAATCCCTATTTGTCACCATTTAAAACTAGAAGGGTGTCTTAGCACATATTGCCATTGCACATATACTCTAACCTATTTCGTAATGGGTCCCATATCAGCCACTGTATTTTATACCTTTAGTTGTTTCTGCAAGCAGAAACTCATGGGTCCCCCACACATGCAAAGTTGTAAATAGTGCATTTTTTGAAAACTATAATAAATTTTGGTGCTATGAGTTTAAACAGGACGAAAAAAAGTCTGCAGAAATAATCATGCTGTGTGAGATAGAAACTACACAAGTCACATTTAATTCATCAATTGTTTGCAAAATTTACCTATTTTAAGGATTAGTGGGGCTACATGGTAAAACTCAACAATCAACACCTCAAAATGGCATATTCTACGAAGTGTCCAAATTTTATGAAATTGAGACATTGTTTAAAAAGTTAACCCTTTCAGGGGGCTAATGGGGTAACTGATGGGACTGCATGGCAAAATTGACAATTGACACCTAAAGATGACTTTTGCACAAACTGTCAAAATTTTAACGAACTCAGCCAATGTTTACAAATTACACCTATTTTAGGGGTTAATGGGGTAAAGGTGGGTCTTACAGGGTAAAACACATCAATGAATAATGTGCTCAAAACTGTCCAACTTCCATATAGTTCTGACATTGTTTAAAAGTTCACCCATTTTAGGGGGCTAGTGAGGTAAATATTGGGGCTACAGGGTGAAACAAAATAATCAACAGCTAATTATGGCAAAATGAACAAACTGTCCAAATTTCATCCAATTCCTGCATTGTTTCACAAATTTACCCATTTTAGGGGACTAGTAGGGTAAATATTGGGGTCACAGAGTGAAACATAACTATCGTCAGCTTATTATAGCAAAATGAACAAACTGTCCAAATTTCATTCAATTCGGACATTGTTTAAAATTTCACCCATTTTAGGGGGCTAACGGGGTAAACACAACAATTGACACCTAAAAATGACAAATTCCACAAGCTGTCCAAATTTCACTTAATTCTGATACCGTTTTAAAAACTCACCCATTTTAGGGGGTTAGAGGGGTAACTGATGGGTTTTAACACCCAAAAGTATAAAATATTAAACCACAATGAACTAATCGACAGTCATGTAAAATTTTATCCAAATCGGACAATGTTTAAAATTCTGACCACTAGGGGTGTTATTAGCAACATTCCTTAACGCTTCTGGCGTCATAAGGCTGTTAATACTCCCTCTGACCGGCATGTCCAAAATGCCTACCAAGTAATGCACAAACACATGTACCATACGTTCTGTTGCCTATACTATACCGTTACACCACAGAAATCTTTCGTTTGTGGTGCGCAGCAACATACAAAAACGTTTCACATTTTGGGGTCTAGCGGGGTAAATACTGGGGTTATTAAGTCAAACGAAGCAGATGGCACATCTACATAACTATATCTACCATCCGTGAAAGTTTCATCCAAATCCACCAAAGATTTCATGCCAAAAGTTCATGGACAAACTTCGGCGGAAAAAAGAAAAAAACAGAAAAAAAGAAGAAAAAAACAGAGTGAAATCAAGATGTGTCCCCTTCAGGGAAGGGGACCCATAAATATTAATGTAAACTTACCTTAAAAACTCGCAGGCCAACTTTAGGTAAATTGGTCGATAAGACTCATGTTTCAACAAAAGTTTTCGGAGCTGATTATCAAAGCCCTGTTCATTTAGCTTTTTGCTGTAAACTGACAAAGTTTTACGCACAACAGCTGCAGAATCTCTGCATAAAAAAAATCTTTCTTGTTTAACGGTACCTTTTCAATTAATTTTATACTTCATACCTGCCATGTAAATATGGTATTTTGTGACAGTAGGTATGTTTTTGTTGCTGAAGCAGAGAATATGCGAATCCTTTCTCGATGCAGCTTAGTATAAATATCACTCCGTCAGCTGGGTTTGATTGGATCCACTGTAACAACGCACAGCAGGTTAGGTATCTACAAGCATGTTTTACCAGTTTAATGCCTTACCTGCAAGTTGTTCATTGCTTTCGATTTTAACAAAGCATCAATGTCATCCACCACAACCATGATTTGTTTGGAACTGATTTTTTTTAACAGCTTTATATAATGCCAAAACAAGTCAATACTGTCTTTAAGTGATTCTCCATTCATTTGCAGATCTGAGTCAACAGTTACCCAAGATACTTTTAGGGAAAAGAAAATTATCCAATTTTTCTTTTATGGATCATAAGAACTAGGGATGGGCCGGGCCGAGCTAAAACCCGAGTACTCGGTGCCGAGCATCGCTATTTTTTTATGCTTGGTGCTCGGCCAAGCAGTTGCACAAACTGACCTGAGCATTAAATTTGCCTATTCATGCCCATTTATATGAAACTAGTGTTCGAAAAGGTATCCAAGAACAAAAATGACTGTTTTATTAAATGCGTCAGATATTGCAATACCTTGTGGGGTCTGTAGAGCTTACTGCATCGCTGGTGATGTAAGAAAGCTACAAAACTAGCATGGAATTGGGAATGTTTGTGACGTCACAATGCACCGAGCGTGCTTGGCCGAGCACCGAGCATTAACATGACATGCTCGGTGCTCAACCAAACAGAACATTTGCAGGTTTGGCCCATCCCTAGTAGGAACATATTATGGTTAATTGCAGTAAAAAAGGTTTACCTTTGTGTTTCAAGTGCAGCTTTAACTGATATGACAGTGCATCAAGCAAGTATTTGGTGCTGTGTTCAGTCTGAGGTGTAAATCCAACGAAGTGCTTTACAACCAAGTACCTAAATAAATTGCTGATAGTACATTTACTGTTATGTGATCAAATGCAGACATAGATAGGTAATTAAACAAAGTTGTCACAATCTAGCCAAGAGAAAAATTACCTGTCACTTTGTTGTTCAAATATTTTTGAAAGTTTAGCCAATACACTTGTTTTGCCGCATCCTTTAGGACCATACAAAATATGCGTCTCTCCATGTGATTCATTTAAAGCTGCATGAAGTTTGTATGTTATTTTTTTCATGAACATGTCGACTCCAACAAACAAAGATGAATAATATTCTGATAAATACTCTTGGTTTGCATGGTTCTGTAAATGATTTAACTAGTTATACTAAAAAACTTCAATGTCACAGATGTATTACTATATCCATTCGGTTTGTGGAGGTATTCTTGACTTCAGAGTAAGCACACACAGCATTCCACAGATCAGATAAAACCATTTCAGCAAATTGTGTTAGATCACAGGCAACAGGTTTTCCGTCTGTTGATATCGTCCAATCAGCATCATAACTCTCACAATGCTCAAAGTTTGCTATGCAATTCCTTAAATCCTATAAAATCATGAATCCATTTTTTGAACTCATGACAAATCTCTACATATTATAGTGGAAAAAAATTACCTGGAGTTTTTGATTTTTAGATGCTGACTCAGCAAAATGTTTCTTAACATTTTTTTTGGTTTTTGCAGTTTCTCCACGTAAGTACATAAATACTCTATTCGATCTGTTCACAGAGATGCAGTTCATGCCCTAAAGGAAAATTTACTCAACCGATGTCCAGAAAATTGCAAAAGTACACATTGTATATAAGTAGCACCTGATAGATTTCAAGTTCTGTAATCGATTTATTGGTTAGGTTTGCTGGAATACATTCTTCGCTAGGCAAATCTTTAGGGTTTGGTATCCAACCATATCTGTCCCCAACGATTCCTACAAGAAATCCCCATCTCATACTTTATTTCACTTGTATGACTGTATTTAACAATAACCCACCTACAAATAACTGGCAATTTTTAATTTCAGTTAGGCAGAGTTGAATGAGGTGCTTCTTACTGACATTCGGGATACCCCATGTAAAATCACACTCAACAATGTTTTTGCCCAACTTGGCCCCTCTTCTTCTTAGTTCAGGAAACACAAACTTTGATAAAATGTTCCTTTCTCCAACCATATCTAAGTTCAAATTGTAAATGCATTCATGGAAAGCCAAGTATCATTATTCATAGGCATTTGTTAATAAAACCAGGAGAGTGGCTTGCCTACATATTTGAATTTTTTTTATACTGCATGTTATATAATGGTTATTCACAAACATCGTTGGCCATACTTACAACAGATATACATTTGTTACCTAATTTTAAATGGGTAGCTTTACACAGCATCATAGTATCTCCTAGTGGAAATGATTAGGTCCCCACACATATTTACATGCAAAATGCTAATGTTATTGATAGGATGCAAACATTTGTATGTTAGGAAAAAAATGGTGAAAAACGACAAATGCATTATGAAATTAAACCCAAGCTTCAAAACTTTAAAAATTCTTGCCCACGTGTTTTACACTATTGGCATGTTTTACATTAGCTGACAACAAAAAAAGGAACACAAATACAGTAAACGTTGGGTAAACTGGATTCGGTTAATCAAGATCTTAGCCTAATTCTGACAAAACTTAAGGTACAAATGATTTGTAATGTGGTAAGTGTTTAACTCATTGACATCTGTTAATCCGGATCTTTGCCTAATTAAGTTTGAAAGTTTATTTTTAGGCCCAAACCTATGAATATAAAAATGAAGAGTTGGGGTAAATGTGTGTAAAAGGATAAATCTAACTAACAAGGGTGAAACTCCTGAGCCATGTACTTTTATAGGTATAGCTGTTTATAATTTTTGCACATTTCAGGAGCCATTGCTAAAACTGCTGGGTCAACGGGGGTCAAAATTACAGTGCACTTGAGGTAACATAAATATATTCATGTTTTGTCACACAAAACACCAGCTAAATAGAAGGCAAAGCATCCAAATCATTACAGAAATGGAAGAGTTAAAAAAAGTTGCACTAAAAAGATGCAAATGGTTTTGACACCTTTACCTTTCAAAGTAGATGATAAAAATATTTTAATTGTCTCAAATTTTTCAAACGAAGTTGGTACATCTTCAATCGATAGCAAAGGTAGGTGAAGTTTATCTTCATCTTGGGAAGGTAGACCCCATTTTTTGTCAACGTTCTCAACATAAAAAAGCTGAGCATCCCCTCCACCACAGGCAATGTAGCGCAGCAAATGGTCACTGAAACCACACACCTGCAATACAACTGTTAAGAATATTTCCACACTATTACCTTTGAAGTATTACTTAAGTGAAAGATTCTTCTCACAAAAATAGTTAGATACAGTTTCAGAACAACAAGTCTTAATGTAAGTGACTGTAATTGCATAAAATATTCAGTTTTACATACTTATCTGATTGATCATTAATACAGTGGCAATTTTAAACAAGGTGTTTTAGGGCTGTTGACATAAGGTCAGGTCCAGCAACTAGCTACTTAAACTTATTAAAAAAATACTGACACAGAGTGTAAAGTCAGGCCCGAATCAGGCCCATTTTTTGAAGAAACCTTAGCCCGATCCCAGCCCGACTTACCACTCTAAAGTATTACTATATATATGTTTTATGTAACCCCCCCTTATCCACCCAAACAAAACAAATAGGCCTAGTGGTAGCCAAGTGGAGCAAAACACTTTCATTTAAACGTCTTCTTCACCTTGATATTGTTTGGGCATCCGGACATTTCTTCACCAAATCTTGCACTCTTTCCTGAAAGTTCTATGTCATAAAACATGATGCTACCATTTCTGGATCTATACCTGCATAAAGGTGTTCACAACTTTATTTTACCTAAATTTCAAATTAACTACTAAACTCATTTAAGCACCTTTCCAGAAAGCTAAATATAGTATGCTTATCCATGGGGTTTATCTCTTTTGAAATGACAATAAAATTGTCCCACTGATCCCTTTCAACATACAGTTGCTCAAGAAAATCATGCCATATATCACTTGAAGAGGTGCAGTGAACGTCAAGGCACTCACACAAGTTTAGTATGCTTTGTAGGTTGGATAAAATTCCTGCATATGTCATATGAAAAAAGTCTCAGTATTGCAAGATACAATAGGGTAAAAGAAGTGCAGTTAGTTTGCAAAAAATGAAAGTGATTGAATCCCTATCTAGCTACAATCCCTTCACAGCTATTTGACCACACATTGCGAGGCAGCCTTTAAAAACGGTTTGTGGTAAAATAATAAAGTAAAGATTCTTTGTTTAGTGTTTGTCTTTACCCACTTTAAATTTACACAAAAGCAGAAATGCAGTTTATTGTCTCTTATTCCTTAATTCTTTTATAGTTTAGCAAGCCACATTTAAAGCAAAAAAACATTCTACTAAACAGAAAACTGTGACTAAAGCCTTTTAACCAAAATGTGTATGGACTATTCCACAATCAAAATGTTTTATTTTATTTTTATTGACCAATTCGCTGGTCCCCTATTTCTTGCATTTAGGGTTTTGTAGCTCATTAGAATGTATGCAATGTTGCAGCTTAACCACTTTTATTTCTATAACATTTGGACAATTGGTGCATGTGCCTATACATATATACTTATGCTGACCTCCTTTTTCAATTTCTACAGGAATGATTTTTCCACAGCCGTAAATTAACATGGTACAATCTTCTGAAGCTGAATAGCACATAAGCCCAAACAAAATTGCTATCTCGTGCAGCTTTCTCTTGCTTCCTGAAAAAGAAGTATTTTTAAAAACTTCTTTTTGTTAGCTCAAATGCTGAAAAAATAGCTAAAATTACATTGGATGTTATCATGTTCATAGTTTATTCTATGTATAACTAAACTAACTGTTTTTTTGTAACAGTAACAAGTACAAGTTACCTTTCTGCAGAATTCCACATTGGACTCTCATAGCTGCAGAGACATCACAAGCAATTAATGTCCTTCCTTTTATTGGAGTCAGATTGTCAGATGTTGCAATGTCCAATGCAACACCAAATGCCTTCTTATATCTCTCAACTATTGCACCAGTGTACTTTAATGTACTAAACAATGCAGAAATAGGTTTTTGGCCCCCCAAAATGATAATTTTAGTACTTACTCGCTGTATTTTTTAGTGATAGCATGTTTTATTGTATTGACCTGCTTTTTTTGAACTTCATCTAATTTGTTGATTTTTTTACCACACTGGGTGTAAATATCCAGAAGAGGTTTTGGTAAAAACACAGTCCAACCTTTTTCTTTGTAGGTTTCTAAATTTTAAGACCAATTTTGTGGACCATATTATAATGTCAAAATTGCTTAATTTTAATTTTTTTTGCTAATTTTTGAAAATTATTTACTTTATAATGAACATGTTTGAATCTTGCTTTATTTAGGAAATTTGCTGAATCATAGTATGCATCATATTTAAAAGAAAACAGTTTACAACCATTTGGATAAAAAAAAATTTATCCTGCAAGCCAAATTACGACTACTATTTCCACTTACTTTGTTTTGTAATATCAGATGAAAGATCTTCAACCACTTCATATGCAGATAAAAAACGAAATGGAAATTGTCTGCTTTTTGTCACAGCAGTCTAATAAAACATTGCATGTTATGTCCTGATTTAAGTGACTATCTTCATGTCTAGTGTGGTTGAGCTTAAGGAGTGGACACAAAAGTTTTTTTAAAAACAAATTTAAAGCTGTAAAGGGCCATTTGTCTGGCAACAAAAGCTTATGTAAAGAAGAAGAAAAAAAAAATTAATGACCATCACCAATCAACCTAACCTTTAATACATTTATAAGTCTGCAATAAAAACTGTGTTAATATGTAGTACCACTAGGTAGTGACCAATAATAAAAGTTTCAGAACTGGGAGGGGGGGGGGGGGGGATTGGAGGGGGCATACTAATTTAAGTGGAATAACATTAAAACTAGAAGGGTGGCTTAGCACATTTTGCCATTGCACATACACTGTAACAAACTTTGCAAAGTTGATATATTCATATATTCTGTACACTTATTTCTTTTGTAACATTAGTTGTTTCTGCAGAAACTCATGGATCCCCACACATGCAAAGTCGAAAATAATGCATTTCAAGAGATATCCATGAGAAAGTTCGGTGTTGTAAGGTAAAAAAACAGTTATCAGTACTTGTCTTAGATAATCTTGCTATTAAAAGTACAAACCATGCAAACCTGATTTAATTCAGACATGGTTTAACATTTTTTTCTATTTAATGTTCTATTTATGGGAAAGCAGAGGTAAATAGTGGCAAAATAAAGTAAAACACAACAATCAACACCAATAAATAGCAAATTCTACAAGGTGTCCAAACTTCATTTAATTCTGACACTGTTTAAAAAACGACCCTTTTAGGGAGCTGGTGGGTAAATGTTAAAGCTATAGGGCAGGGCCACTCAATCAGTTCTGTCAGAGGTCCAGATAGAAAAGGGAAAAATTTCCGAAGGTCCAGACACTTCTGTCAGAAATGCAACATGTCTTAGCCTATTTTGGTATAGTCTATATGTTGCCATAATTAAAAGACTGTCGAGGTCTACATCCAATGCCTCACAGGTTCGGATATGGACTGTGGTCCGCTATTTGAATAGCCCTACTATAGGGTGAAACTTAACAATCGACATCTAAAAATGGCATAATCTACTACAGTCCAAATTTCAGCCAATTCCAACACCGTTTACAAAAATCACCCATTTTAGTGAGGTAGAGGGGTAAATATTATTAGGGTTATCAAGTCAAACGAAGCAGATGGCACATCTTCATAACTGTATCTACCATCTGTAAAAATTTAACCCAAATCCATCAAAGATTACATGCCAAAAGTGCATAGATAGACAGAGAAGGGCACCCATAACCAGAAATTAGATAGAAATTATAACTTTGCTTTATGACTTTCTTACACACTTAAAAAGAACCAACATTTGTTTGTTAACATTTTAGTCACAAAATTTCGATAATATTTTATCCAACAGTTTTTTTTGAAATGTTTGGAACAAACAAAGATTCTTTTAAAGATTACTAACATTGTATCGAGACAAAGATTAGATGATTAAAAAAGTGTAACCCTGTAAAAACATGTTGTTTCAATGACCTAAGTACATCCAGACTGCTAATGACATACCCGGTTAGTGATATACTTTATGACAACATCATGATGTTTGTGGCTTATTCCAGCTTTGATCATATTTCTGACGTTTCTTAAAGTTGCCATGTAGGGCAAAGATTTAGAATCTGTAACATCAAAATGACACACTTGGTGAGCAAGAATTGCAATATTTACTTTTGCTGTAAGCAAATAAGAATTTGAAACAGTAGCCTATGGCTTGTAAGGGAAATCATCCTGTTAATTGCAGAATCAGCATAATTGCCATCCAGTCCAATACTTATCTCAAAACCTAAGTGATGTAGTTTGATTTAAAAAGATGTTGCTACTACAGTACTACTTCAAAAACTGTATCACAAACAAATCTGTGGTATTTTGTTAAGAAGGGATGACACTATCACATTTGTGTGATGTGGGTGTCTGTACCTCTTCAGTGTAAAGCTGGGGTCATGAAACTTTTTTCACTGCCGCCCTGATAAGTTTAATATTGATTCGAAAGGCCGCATAGTCAACAGCAGTGTTTTTCACCCTTTTTCATTCCGCGACCATGTTTTAGCAACCAAATGCAACCTGCGACCCCCTTCCAAAATTTCCATATTTTTTTTAATAATCACTAGAATAAACTCTCACTTTGGGCAAAAAGAAAGGGTCAAAGCATGGTGGTTTTCATACATAAAGTATCTGCTCACAACCAGACATGGGGCCATTCGTATGCATTCGAATACAGGTTTTGCCACCTTCGTGCTGTATTCGAATGATTTTGGATTTCGTTCGATAGTGCATGAATACAATTCGAATAGTTGAAGTTAACTTTTGAACCGACAATTCATGAATACAAAAACTTGAGTAAATTTATTTGAATACAATTCGAATTGTTGTAGGTTTTTGCCATCCTAAGAATTTGCAAATTCGAATACATGAGATTTTTTACGAATACAATTCGAATTGTTATCGGCCTTTGGCAAGGTAACAATTCGTAAAATCGAATACATGACTACATTAGTACGAATACCATTCGAATTGTTGTCAGCCTGTGGCTACGTAACAATTCGCAAAATCGAATACATGACTACATTTTTACGAATACAATTCGAATTGTTGTCAGCCTTTGGCAACGTAACAATTCGCAAAATCGAATACATGACTACATTTTTATGAATACAATTCGAATTGTCGATTACCTCCAGACTAGAAACAGTCGAGAATATTTTGCTACATATTTTTGCCAAATAGATTCCAATACAATTCAAATTGGCAGTGAATGTGACCTGATTTGACAAGTTTTTGTTTATGTTACGAAACAATGACATATAGAAGTTTAATTGTGACGTTACATAAATGGAATTGTGTTACAAAGCTTGCATTGGGTTGTTCTCAGCACATGACAGGTGCTATAGCATGTTCATGAAGCAAACATTTCATGTAAATTTGGCGAAATTTTTATAACAGAGACTTAAATCAGTCAAGTTAATGTGGCAAAAAAGCTCGTTGGTTTACATTTTTACTACCAAATTTGCAATTCATAAACCCAGCATGTTACTTTTTGATCGGAAACCTTTTTTTTTTTTTTCTTTTTTTTTCGCAACTACAAATATCCGAATCGGTGCATTCGAATTGTTTGCTTCTTACAACAACTGAACAATTCGTGAATACAAATAACTACAACTATTAATTCGAATACAATTCGGATTGCTTCATCTCAAAAAGTACGAAGTATTCATGAATACGAATACACGCTTGGGGTTTATTCGAATAGTATTCGAATTACACGTTGTTGTTTTTTGGTCAACTATTCATGAATACTAATACTTGACATGCTTTATTCGAATACAATTCGAATTGCTGCCACCTTAACATTACGAAACAATTCGTGAATACGAATACCTGACTCGCATTATTCGAATACAATTCGAATTGCCGAACTTTAAAAAGTGCGTAGAATTCATGAATACGAATACATGCCTTGGTTTATTCGAATAGTATTCGAATTACTTGTCGTTGTAGTTTGGTCAACAATTCATGAATACAAATACTTGACTCGTTTTATTCGAATACCATTCGAATTGCTGTCACTCAAAAATTACCAAAGTATTCATGAATTCGAATACAATCATGCAGGTATTCGAATACAGGTCGCGTGTATTCGACCCCATGTCTGGTCACAACACACTGACACATCACCTACTATTGAAAATTTTTTGTATTTTATGTTTTATCTCATAAAAAAGGGTTAATTGGTATGAAAATAGGCTTAAACACAATAATCAGCTCCTATCAATGGCGAATTGCACATGATTGTAGGGAGTCAGTGGGGTAAATGATAGAGCTACCAAGTTGAACACAACAATCAACACCTATAAATGGCACACTCTATAAGCGTTCCAAATTTAATCCAATTCAGAAATTGTTAAAAATTCACCAATTTTAGGGGGACAAACAATCGACAGCTATAAATAGCACACTCTACAAATTTCATCATAATTAGCTGTCTAAATTTCATCCAATTCGCACAGTGTTTAAATAATTCACCTTTTTTAGCTAACAGGGTAACTGATGAGGTTCTACTCCTAAACAAATAAAATATTCAACCACAATGACCCAAAATACAGTCCTGTAAAATTTTGACCCCCGGAGGTGTTTTGACAACAAACGTTGATGCTTCTGGCATCATAGGACTGTTAACACCGCCTCTGCCATGTGCTCTATTTCTCTTCTTTTCTCGAGAAATAATAAATTAAAAATTCCTTTCTTGAGTCTCGAATTTTTTATTTTTCTAACAAAAATAAACAAACAAATTTCTGATTTTATGCTTTTTAGCTTATCTAGTTGCGATCCAAATAAGAAAATTTTTGATCTGTTTGATTAAATTTTCATAAATTTGGGCCGTTATTTTGTTTGCAAATGGTATTGGGTATTCTAAATATTCATTTTTACAGTCGAATTTAATTTTTTGTTCTATGATTTTGGAATGCCATATAGCAATTGTTTTGACCGTAATAAGTGGAGTTTCCTTATCAAAAATGTTGTAGAGTATTAATTGAGCAGATGGGTCGAACTGAAAGTTGTTTTTCGAGTAGAGTTGATTTTATTTTTTCCAAGATAGATACAGATATTTCACAGCTTATTAGATGGTCAATAATATCTTCATTTACTTGACAAAATTTACAAAAGGTTGATCGAATTCGTCCGATGTTTAGCGTATACATTTTTTTTCTTCATAAAAAATCACCCCATTTATATGCTTTTTGTTTGTGAGATAAGTGTGTTGTCTATCATGATTGTTAACGAATTTTTAATGCCCTTTTGATAAAATAGTGCTTTTTACAAGTTAAAGTCGGAAAAGGCATTTGGTTTTGTTGGTATGTCTATTTACTTTAACAGTTCGAAGTAAAAAAGACGTAATTTGGATTTTTTCCAATTGAAATCTGAGTTTGTTTAGATTAAAACATTATATAGTTGGTAAAGGTTTTGCCATTTCTGATTCGTTTTCCTTGCGGTGGGTTTTGAGTTGTCTATAAGGCTTGGTTTTATTTTTTGTAGTTTAAAACTGAGGTTATAAGTTGCCCAGTTTAACAATAATTTGTTTAAAAATTCAGTATTCATTAACACGTTGACTGCCATCTATGAGTTATCTCGTAGTTGCCGATCTAGCCAGGCTTGCCAGATATGAGTATACTCATAGTAGACTTATGTCATTGTAATGCGCTGAAAACAAGCTGGTGTCTCAAACTAACGCCGTGGAAGCGTTGTGGCAACACAGAGACACCCTACACCAGCATGTTACCTACGAGTTAACTCGTAGCATGGCACACAAAATATTTCGACCTGATTTCAGAACGCCACTAAAACATGTTTGGCAAATTTGAGAACAACATAGGAATATCCCTTGGCAGTCAAAGTGTTCAATCCCTTAGTTGTATGTCGGGCATTTTAACCCTCCATTTTTAATTTGTGCAATCAGTTTTTTTACGATTAAGATATTCAATTTCATTAGGAGAAAAAAAAATACCAAAAAAATTGGTATCATTTATAAAATTAAGTCTTTAATATGTTTCTTAAGTAGTGAAAATGCTCGTGCTAAGAATAATATTTTAGGAATTATGAGTGTGTATTTATTATACTTATTTTCCCAGATAATAATAGTTTTCTGTTTGTATATCAAGTTGTTATGTTTTTAGCGTGACTTATGCAAAGTTTCCAGTTTTTATGTATTGCCCAATTTTGTGTAGTGCATATAATATATATCCAGTATCTTTACTTCATTTTTAAGAAAATTTGGGTAGATTTGATTTATTTCCATTTTTAAATTTTGAAAGAAAGCTGTAATTTCAGTTTTATCTTTATTTATTTTTTTGCCCGCTAGCTAGTGCATTTAAATTCATTTGTGTAAAAACTTCATTTAAGAAGTATGTATTTGTGATAATGAAGGAGGTATGTCTGCATACTGTTGAAGTTTGGTTTCGGTAGGGTCTATTTTGATTCCGTTTATTTTAGAGTTCTGTTTTATACTAGAGATTAGAGCAGTGGTTTCCAACCTTATTGACCTTGCGGCACCCTATCAAAGAGATAAATAGTTTGCGGCACCCTGGCAAAACTGGATCAATTTTATAATGTTTCTGTATTTCAAACAACTGTATGAAATAACACAGAATAAGTTTTACAGTATAGCACGCATAAATAAATGTAAGTATTCAAAAGCCAGTGTGAAATTGGGGCTTGCTTATTGCACAAACTCCTTTAATATATTTTTTTACTTACTTTGTCCTTGATGTATTTTTTTTTCAATGCAAACGTATCAATTTTTGACGCAAATAGAAGCCATTGTACATATGCTTTCAAACGCACCCCAGTTGGGATTAAAATTCGTACCAGTTTGTATTCTATCGCGATTTACAATTGACCATGTCTCTGACCCAGCCGCCGTAAAAGGAAGAATTATAACTTAGCCCTTTTTCAATTAGCTATGCATCATGCTTTTTTCTGTGCATCGTATTCCCGTGCAAAAGTTTCCAACAATGCTAATGTGATGAAACAAGTAAAGTACCTTCTAGTGTTAAATGATAAACGAGTGCTTAACAATTATTACTGGTTGTGTTGGCAGTTGCGACGGTTTGCAGCGCAGTTTATCACAGGTCAGGTAATTACAAAGTTAATCTCCCCACCACTTTGAGCGCCGTGAAACGCAAAACAAAATCATGAAATCTGGCAATAATGATGCATTTCAATTTCAAACTTTTCAAAACAAAACGTAATACGCACTGAAACTCGGTTAGAAATACATAAATTCCGCACTTGTTAAAGGTAAAGGAAATAACACTGCAGTATTGCAATATCAATATCTCGCGAAACCCTTGAGCATTGCAACTGGCACCCCAGGGTGGCGCGGCACCCCAGTTGGGAACCACTGGATTAGAGCTTCAGTTGCATTGCTATGTGCAAATTTTTTTTAGCCACATGTAGGCTATTGAACAACCACACAGGACAATTACGAAATGCAACTTCACATAATGCTATTTTAGTGGCGAAAATGAAAATATGCATTGCTGTTAACACTGTATACTTCACATAATGATGTTAATCGTATAAAAAGCATGGCAAAAAGGTTAAGCAATTAACCTGATTTGTACTTACATTTACAAAATAAATAACAATAATAATACCGATAAGATCTTGCCACACTTTTGCCTGGTTGCCTTTTGCTGAGACCTGTGTCTCCCATGTGATTGGTGTTTTTAATTTCATTCGTTTGCCAGCTAGTTCACTGTTCCAAGTGCCAGAAATCCCACTCAGATAAAATTTCTCAATGGTTTCAGGATACCTTTAAATGTTCTAGTTTAGAAGAAATGTTTTGCAATGTGGTATTCCAGTGTGCCTGCTCCAATAAGTTATAATGCAGGCAAGTCTAGGTTTCGCATTACAAACAAATGTTTGCATTTCAATATTTCATAAACTGACAAAAAAATCATTTCTTATGACAAAATGACATACTTCTTGCCTATTATACACATAACATGATATGCTGGCTTGGCAATATGAAGCTGACGCACCAAGCTTTTTAAGGTGAATGGTTGACTGGTTTCATCTTGAGCTTTATTCTGAAACAAAAATTAGTTATATATATATATTTGCTATCTTGCTATCTACATTTTATCTTAACTTTTCCATGATGTAATTACATATTTTAAAGCTTTTTTAGCAAAAGCATTTTTTGATTCGTTTATGTCAAGATCTTCAATATAACTACTTTTTTCAATGGCAAAGGATATGTTACAAAACAACTTTGTTAACAGCATGATTAGAAAAAAATCAATGTCTTTTGTTTACTTGTAGATTTACAAAAAGTCTCTGTATTGCTTTAGAAAACCATCAAAGTATTATTAATTCAATTGGTAATACACTAATTCCTGCTAACTGTTGGGCACAATTAGTCCCATAAAGCAACTTGTCAAAACTAGTTTTGAAGTGAAACATTTTTCGATTTTTTTTTAGTATTATAGCTTATATATATACATAGGGTTGCCATCGACTTAAAACCAAAAATAAGGACAACTGAAAAATATTTTTTTCATACGAAACAAAACAAACGTTTTTGAACAAATCTTTGCATTTATATGATCCGTGACATATCATATGCAATATTTTGTTGTTTCAGCCACTGCTTGTTCGAAGAAAATACTGCATGCTTCTCACAACAGCTAAGGTCTAGGTTTTTATGGGTCCCCTTCCCTAAAGGGGACACATATTGTTTTTGTCCATATTTTTTTTTTTTCTTTCTAACGCGGATTTGTTCCCACGTTTTGGTCAAGAAAGAATCTTTCAAATTTACACACGTTGTAGATATTGGTCTAAAGATGGTCCATGTGGATTTTGACCCCGTTTGATCTCTCCGTTCACCCATAGCCCCCCAAAACGTGAAATTTTTAAAACGGCTATACTTGCTAAAGTACTTCATTTAGGAGTTATATATATGCTTTGTTGTTTGGTGCAATATAAGGTATTTCAAAGAATTTTGTACCTTAAAAAAGATTTGCCCATTTTCACCCCTTAAACCCCAAAATATTCGTTTCTGTCTAACGCTGGTTTGTTAAATGCGTTTGGTCAAGAAATTTATTCAAATTTGCACAGATGTTAGTTATTGTTCCGAATTTGATCCTCCTGAAGTTTGACTCCAAACGACCCAGCGGTTCACCCACAGGCCCCCAAAACGAAAAAAATAAAAACGGCTGTACTGACCCAAGTACATAATCTGAGGGTTTCATGCTTTGTTGGTTGGTGCAATGTAGGCTATTCTAAAGAACTTTGTAACTTTTTATTGGATTCATCCATGTTTACCCCTTAAACCCCAAAATACCGTAATTTTCCGTGTATAATGCGCAAAATTTAATTAATTTATTGTCCTAAAATCGAGGGTGCGCATTATGCATGGGTACAACAATTTTTGAAGAAAATCTGCCTCGAAATAAAACTTGAAATCAGACCTTTCTTCTTGTTTGTTGTCAATCGCGCATCACATTTAGCCATCCTGCCCAACACACTTAGTCAGTAAAATTCATAATTGACGACACATCGTTTGATGCGATGGTGCAATCCTTGATGGTGTGTTATTGTCAAATACTGCACACTGCCCATTTAGCGACAACGTAAATAGGGTGATATCATTGCCGATATGCAATGGATCGAACTAAAATTTTGTGTATAAGTTTGAATTTAATTATTCTGATTTTTAGTTATTTTAATCTGATACATATTAAACTTCATTTGTGTTTTAAAAATAAAAATGTTCTCTGCAAGTATAAAGATCGGTTCTGCTTGAACGCGACCAGTAAGATCTCGTTTGCTGTCACGATGTACCCTACACAAATCCTAAACATTTTTCGCTATCGAGTTTGCGAGCGCATGCGCAGTGATACTGACCGGCAGAATAAAATCCGGTTGTTTCAAAAGATGATCTTTTTTCTGAAATAATTTTACGTTTACGGATTTAAGAGTAAAAATTTGGGTGCGTATTATACATGGGTACAGGCTTTTTTCCAGCATCGACATGCCATTTTTAGGGTGCGTATTATGCACGGGGGCGCACTATACTTGGAAAATTACGGTAATAAGTTTTAGGCCAGAGTGTGGGGACCCATTAGATTATGCTTGCAGAAACAATTATCTTACAAAGTGCCAGGAAAAAGATAGGGACCCAATGAAATGTAGGTGCCAAATATATATCCATTATAAATATAGTAAATGGTATATGTGATACATCATTAAATATGATGTAGTATATATAAACTGGCAATATATAGGAAAACCACTATTCTAGTCTTTTACTTGTAGCAGGAATTTGACTTGTAATTGTTGAAAATAAGACAAAAGAAGGACTCAAGTAAAAAATAAGGACAATGAACTTTTTTAAGACAAAACCCCTTTTAGAAATAAGGACAGGATGGCAACCCTGTATATATATAACACTGTATAAAATGCACAAAAATAGGGAAATTGGCAGCAATAGCTTATTTATATAACATGTAAATTATTGATAAATTTGAGAGAAACAAAGTGAATAATTACCTGTACTTCTGACTTGTTAACCAATTTCAGCTTATTTTTGACTTTCTTTGTTCTGTTGTATTTTGCTGCATTTTTTTACAAAATTTCTTATGTAAAGATGTGTATAATGGTTTCAAAAAACTAATAACATGTGAAAATATAATATGAAATTCATTCTCTTTACCAGTACTGTATAGAAGCCAATGTACCTAGCTGATATTCATCAAAGTCCAAAAACTTTTGAACCATACATTTTCTCAATGCTGAAGGAAGTGAAGATTTTCCATTATTAAAGCAGATCTGCAAGTTAGGGCTTGAAGTATAACTTGCTGAATTTGACCCAAGAAATTTTCTCCAAGTAAATAAATTATTTGCACGAAAACTGTAACTATTTTTTGACTTCATGAACAGTTTTCCTGACATTATGACAATCATGTTTTTTCTTTCTATAATTGTGAGATTTTGTAAACAGTGTCAACCAACAAAAAAAAACATTACAATTACAAAGTACCATTTTGCAATTGACTATGTAAATTTATCATTTCACTCACCTTGAATTTTTCAGCAACATCAATCCAATCCGATGGCAACAAAACAGTGCAACAAAAATATTTGTCAAGAAATGGACGGCAAGGTGGTAAATGAGCAGCACAAGCAAGTAGATAGTTACTGGTAGACCGGATGTTTAAATCTTGCCGAACATACAATGCAAGCTGCAAAATAAAACCACGTTGTTAAATTGACTAAGCTTTAGTAACCGTGAGATAAATGCTGCTTATTTGACTGTACATTGTTGCACAATCAATCACCACTTCTGAACAACAAGACCAGTACAAATCAAACTGTTGTAACTATGGGTACCAGTTCACCAGCAGTTTTTGAAGGTAAACAGGGATCTGTGTTTTATTTTTTTACAATTCTTGTGAAGGTGAAGCAAACTTCATAAAAATCCCCGACAAGAGTAGCAAGAAAATACATAAATATTGCTAAAAAACACACATTTTAGGGGGCTAGTGGGGTAGATGTTGGAGCTATACTATAGCTATACTGTGAAACACATCAAGCAACACCTATAAAAAGCAAATTCTACAAATTTCATTCCATTTTAACATTATTTAAAACATTCACCCATTTTAGGGCCCTAAATGGGTAAATGTTGGGGCTACAGGGTTAAACAAAACAATCGACACCTATAAATGGCATAAAGTCAAGTGGGGTAAAAAAAAACAGTTTTTTGAAACTTTGTTGCCAAACTTTTATTTTAGGCAACAAAAGGTTAGTTTTTCCTCCCAACAAAGCCGATAGGACTACTTTTATAGTTATGTGACAAGTTTTTGATTTTACTAAAAAACAAAAAAAATATTTAACAAAAACTGTTGTTCTTTTTTAACCCGAAAAAGGTACAAAAAACAGGGTAAAAAAAAACAAGTGGACATTAGGACCATTTAAAAAAAATTAAGTGGCAGTTGGAACTTCAATTCAATTATATGAACTTAATAAACCATCTTTAAGTCAAAGATAAGTCAGAAATTTCATTAATAACTCTGTTACAATAAACAAGCCAAAAAAAACACAAGCCACACAAAATTCTTTGTTTTTGAAATTTTGCAAACCAAACTTACAGCAGTTAGTAAACTGTTTGTAAATTAATGAAACATTTTCAAATTGGTGCTAAGACTTTCCGTGGCTTTGTACCTTTATTGTACTGCATTTATTGCCTTTGATTTGGTCTTTCTTTCATTTACCAGTCTTTTGTTGGTATGCAACTAGGTTTAAATAGAGCTCACCCACTTGCTGACCGGTCATGTAACCTAAAACCTTATTGAAATAAAGTTTAATTTTCTACCCCAAACTGATTGAATTACTACATAATCATTTGATAACCTCTTTTTCTTACTTTGTAGCATTTTTCTTTAGGCCTCAACCCCAATTTGTACTTTAAGCCATGCAGGTATACTTTTTGGTAAAAATTCCTCCAAAACTGCACCTCCAAAGCAATTTTATACACTTGGTTTGGGGGTCCTTTGGTTTAGGTACATGTTTTATAAGCTTTCTTTTTTCTTTTCGAAAGTTCCAGGTGACAAATAAAAATGTTTGGGCAAAAAAATGTTTGGGGTGTAAAAAATACACACTTTTTTATGGCCCCATTCCTATAGAACCGTTTGGGGTAAAAATGAACAACAAGATATCTGAAAAAAATTAGAAGCTGGCCAAGTGGAGTCTTTTTTGTTTAATAGGTCATAGTTATGACACAACACAGAACAAAGGTCATTGACACCAAACTTGTAATAAAAAATCTGCAGGAAAGTTTCTAAAGGTTGTTGGAGACTTTTTAAGATACGAATTTAACTACTGTTACTTCAACCTGCAGAACATTGCCTAGAAACAAAATCTGAGAATGGTTTATGGCTGATGTTTTAGGCAGAGAATAAATACATCCTATGAAACAGAAAGCATTAAAAAAAAATTGATTTAGCTGTGAGGGTATTGTTTTTTTTACCCCAACTTCAGCAATTTTTTTTTACCCCATTTGACTATATTGTACAATAGGGCTGTTATCAAACAAATAATTATTTGATTATTTGACATTTTTACTTTTGTTTCAAATTTATCAAATAATTTTTTACACATTTCAAATAATCAAATATTTTTTTCCTATGCAGTAAACCTCGATATATGTGTAAAATCAATTTACTTATTGGTGACATTTTTATGAAATTGCGGTTACACAGCAGCACTGCAACATATGTTTTCAGCCTTACATTAATGTTCATTAATCCATTTCCTCAAAAATGTTGGACATAAAAGCATGACAATTTACTGTTCATTCATGTATTAGTTACACCTAGGAATAATTAAAGTTATTCAAGCAAGTGAATAAAATGTTATAGATCAAAATTCAATTGAGCAAGTATCCAAAAAAAGCTGTTGAAATAAAGTGAAAAAATACACATGGAAATACATATGGTTTTGCCAAATTGCGGAGAGTAGCCGAACAGAAACATGTCTCTATCTGTACTAACTTATTATTTTAAACGGAAAAAATAGATGTAGCCTAGATTTAATGATTAGGAGCTTACATAATTCGTTTAGTAATTTCAACTATCCTTACTTAATAATGACTCTGGGCCTTATGTATCAGATATTCTAAATTATTTGAATTATTTGAATATTTGATTTGAAAGAAAAAAAAAATTTGCTTTTTTGAAAAATTAAAAACGTTTATTTGATAACAGCCCTATTGTACAAGATATCCAAATTTCATTAAGTTCCGACATTGTTTAAAAAACTCACACATTTAAGGTGGCTAGTGGTGTAACTGCTGGGCTTCCACTACCAAACTAACTTGTGATGTCAAAAGGCTGTTTCCACCTCCCAACTGGCAACCAAGTTATTCGCAAAAAACAAGTGACATGTGTCTGGTTGCCCTTGCAACACACCACAAAATCTTGGTTGAACACAACAAGTAACACCTATAAATGGCATATTCTACAAGTTATCTGCGTAAAATCAATATGTACCCACTAGAAAGGTGGCTCTCCTATATGTTGCCAATTTATATATTCTCCGTCCTATTTAACAATTTACTCTATACACCATCTGGTCTGCTAACATCCTGATTGTTTTGGCCTTGCAAAAACAAATGGGTCCACCACCCTATATATACACCGTCCATCATTGTGATACAAAGAACTAAAAACATTATATCTCTATTCCACAGATACATAGCTCATTGTATGAGTAGTCATGCATAAAGCAGCAGCCATATCCGACTGACCACAAACTAACCAATCTCTCCTGTGTGATTTGATTATATTGCAAGTTCACATGCGCTAAACACATATTAGATACAGACAAAAACAATATGTCTCCCATTCCGAGACGGGTATCCATAGTAATTACAAATCTGAAAACATCACAGTTTATTTTGTAATTTCTGTTAAATAACTATCATATATGTGAGCATGGGGAGATTTAAAGAGGGTGTTTGGATGTCCCACCACAAGAAATTGGTCAGATTTCAAACTCTCGAACATGCATGCATAACCAAACTAAAAGCTTGCATCTGCTGTGCTACAACAGCCTTTGAAGGTTGCTTATGCAGTAAAATTTCTCAATGAGTGTAAAAAAACAGAGCCATGGCAGTGGTTATTAGGCTAATGAACCTTGACATTGATTGGAAACAAATCCACAAAATGCAAAATACAAAATGTTAACAACAATAAAAGATATCCGGATATACCGTAATTTTCCAAGTATAGTGCGCACCCGTGCATAATACGCACCCTAAAAATGGCATGTCGATGCTGGAAAAAAGCCTGTACCCATGTATAATACGCACCCAAATTTTTACTCTTAAATCCGTAAACGTAAAATTATTTCAGAAAAAAGATCATCTTTTGAAACAACCGGATGTTATTCTGCCGGTCAGTATCACTGCGCATGCGCTCGCAAACTCGATAGCGAAAAATGTTTAAGATTTGTGTAGGGTACATCGTGACAGCAAACGAGATCTTACTGGTCGCGTTCAAGCGGAACCGATCTTAATACTTGCAGAGAACATTTTTATTTTTAAAACACAAATGAAGTTTAATATGTATCAGATTAAAATACCTAAAAATCAGAATAATTAAATTCAAACTTATATACAAAATTTTAGCTCGATCCGTTGCATATCGGCAATATCACCCCATTTACGTTGTCGCTAAATGGGCAGTGTGCAGTATTTGACAATAACACACCATCAAGGATTGCACCAAACGATGTGTCGTCAATTATGAATTTTACTGACTAAGTGTGTTGGGCAGGATGGCTAAATGTGATGCGCGATTGACAACAAACAAGAAGAAAGGTCTGATTTCAAGTTTTATTTCGAGGCAGATTTTCTTCAAAAATTGTTGTACCCATGCATAATGCGCACCCTAGATTTTAGGACAATAAATTAATTAAATTTTGCGCATTATACACGGAAAATTACGGTAAATTACTATGTGTACAAAATAGTTCAATTCATGCATAACAGTGTCTATAGAATTAAACGATGATGGGTTGGATTAATGTTTTCTTATTAAAAGTAACACAAATGCACAGGACAGGCACTCTGTTATCTTTTCAAACTTATCAGCAGTGTAACACCAGAAGGGTTGTGTGATCATGTCAGTAAAACAGTTTTCCAGTGGATTCGGAGTTGGGTAATTAGCAAAGATTCAAATCCAGTCAGATTAGTTTATATCAGGTAATTGGAACCGATATAAATGTGTGCTTTTGTTGTGTGTAAAAATGTGAACACATGCATGTTTTACGTCGAAGCCTTGTCATTGTGCCCATTGAAAACAATGACAGGGACATGTTGGCATCTTGTCCGTAGGCACTATAACAAAGACCTGTGTGCACACTGTGACCTATTTCTTAACATATATTTACATCCGACACTTATTTTATATTGGGTCCCATAGCATCCAGTGCACCATCTTTTATAACCTTAGTTGTTTCTGCAAGCAGAAACTCATTGGTCCCCACACATGCAAAGTTGTAAGTAACGCATTTCAAGAGATAACAATGAGAAAGTTTGGCATTGTAACGCCAAACACAGTGATCAGTACTGTGCTTAAATAAATGCGCGCTATGGAGTACAGACTATTAAAATTCATTCCATTCATACATTTATTAAGGTTTTTCTATTTTATGACTATCTGAGAAAAAAGTGTCAAATAGTGAGAAAATAGGCTAAAACACAACAATCAGCTCCTATTAATGGTGAATTGCACTTGACCATAGGGCAGTGTTTCTCAACCTGGGGGTTGCGACCCCCCAAGGGGTCGCCAAGCACTTTTGAGGGGGTCGCGGAGACGCAACCGAACACGAAATTATTTTATCTGTATCAAAAAAACTTTCCCTGTGACTTTTGTTTAGCATAGTAACTCACACGACCGTTTGATTTAGAACGGGCGCAACAATATTTGCGATTGTATACTTCTATAATTGCGGGTTTTGGTTTTTCTTAACATAAAAAAAAAACGAAATAGTGAAATAGTTAGTGAAAAATAGGCGTTTTCCGGAATACAGCAAAACGCCGAACTATTGCAGCCACGTTAGATTGCAAATGTGTGATGAACACAATCAACAAATGCTGGTAGTTAAACTTCCTGTGTGTGTGCGTGTGTAAAGGTGTCGCGTGGTGTTAGAAAATCTCTAAAGGGGGTCGCATAGTAAAAAAGGTTGAGAACCACTGCCATAGGCGTCTAGTGGAGTAAATGATAGGTACTACAAAGTTTAACACAACAACCAAACCTACAAATGGTACACTCTACAAACTGTCTTTTAGGGGGCTAGTGGGGTAAATGTCGGGGCAACAGGGTTGAACATATCAAACAACAACTATAAATAGCACACTCTATAAGCTGTCCAAATTTCATCAAATTCGGACAATGTTTTAAAAATTCACCCTTTTTATGGGGCTAGAGGGGTAAATATTGGGGTTACAGGGTTAAACACAACAATTGACACCCATAAATGACAAATTCTGCACGCTTTTTAAATTTCACAAAATTCCGACAAACTCACCCATTTTAGTGGGTCAGTGGGGTAACTGATGGGGTTTAACACCCAAAAGTATAAAATATGAAACCACGATGACCCAATTGTAAATTTTATCCAAATCAAACAATGTTTGAAATTCTGACCACTAGAGGTGCTATTAGCAACATTTGTTAACGCTTCTGACGTCATAAGGCTGTTAACACCCCTCTGTTGGCATATGCAAAACCACCCACGAAATGTTGCACAAACACAAGTAACGTATGTACTTGTGCCTTTATTATACCATCACACCACAGAAATCTTTCGTTTGTGGTGCGCAGCAACATACAAAAACGTTTTACACTTTGGGGTCTAGCGGGGTAAATACTTGGGTTATCAAGTCAAACAAAGCAAATGGCACATCTGCATTACTATATCTACCATCTGTGAAAGTTTCATCAAAATTCACCATACATTTCATGCCAAAAGTGCATGGAAAAACTTCGGCGGAAAAAAGAAAAAAACAAGAAAAAAAAAACAGAGTGAAATCAAGATGTGTCCCCTTCAGGGAAGGGGACCCATAATGATTAGATGGTATTTACATTTATGTGATGCTGTTAACAACGTCTTGTCAACGTTATATTGTTTTCGAACTTTGACAGCAAATTACAAACTGTAATGGCGTCAGGCAGCAAGTGGTATTGTCTGTCGATATTTCTAAAACAGTGAAGTAATGCCAAAAACAAATGGCGTTTGGGTCATTTCTTAAGCCCAGATAAACATAAAAATGTAGTGAGTGAACGCTGTAAAGTTCAACTTTTGAATTGCAGGAGTGTTGTGCAAATTTCTCAATTTTAGGGCATTTCAAAGTGGTTTTTCTTTGTTTTTAATGTTTATTTTTTGCATTTCAAAAAAAATATGTTTATAGTGTTTTAAATAGGACTGTTATCAAATAAACGTTTTTAGTTTTTCAAAAAAGCAAATAATTGTTTCCCTTTAAATCAAATATTCAAATAATTCAAATAATTTAGAATATCTGATACAAAAGGCCCAGAGTCATTATTAAGTAAGGATAGTTGAAATTACTAAACGAATTATGTAAGCTCCTAATCATTAAATCTAGGCTACATCTATTTTTTCTGTTTAAAATAATAAGTTAGTACAGATGGAGACATGCTTCTGTTAGGCTACTCTCCGCAATTTGGCCAAACCATATGTATTTCCATGTGTATTTTTTCACTTTATTATGTGTCCCCCTTCTATGAAGGGGACACATATTGTTTTTGTCCGTATTTTTTTTCTTTTTTCTTTTTTTCTTTTTTTCTTTTTTCTGTCTAATGCTGGTTTGTTAAACGCGTTTGGTCAAGAAAGAGTGCTCCAAATTTAATAAAATTTACACAAATGTTAGTTATTAATCCAAATTTGATCCTCCTGAAGTTTGACCCCAAATGACCCAGCGGTTCACCCACAGGCCCCCGAAACGTATTTTTATAAAAACGGCTGCACTGACTAAAGTACAGCATCTCTGAGTGATATGCTGTGTTGTTTGGTGCAATATAAGATATTTCAAAGAATTTTGTATCTTTTTTTTTTCGATTCACCTATTTTCACCCCTTAAACCCCCAAATATTCATTTCTGTCTAACGCTGGTTTGTTAAATGCGTTTGGTAAAGAAAGAGTGCTTTAAATTTATTCAAATTTGCACAGATGTTAGTTATTGTTCCAAATTTGATCCTCCTGAAGTTTGACCCCAAACAACCCGGTGGTTCACCCACAGGCCCCACCCCCCAAAACAAAATTAAAAACGGCTGTACTGACTAAAGTACATAATCTGAGAGTTTCATGGATTGTTGGTTGGTGCAATGTAAGCTATTCTAAAAAAAAATTTAACTTTTTATTGGATTCACCCATTTTACCCCTTAAACCCCCAAATAATAAGTTTTAGGCCAAAAATACAAGCCCTAATGTGCTGAAATGTTAAACAATTGTTTGCAGTAGGTTATTCGTTCAGTACTTATAATTTTGCCTTAATCGGCCAAATAGTTACTTTTACAGCCCATAATATGTGTACACTGTCGGTCAGATAGAAGTCTCAACTCTCAAGAGGGTAATTCACTTGTTTTTGATTAGGGCGGGTGAATGCAACGGGATTGCTCAGCTTGACGTCCGGACAGACGTTTTACGAGACAGTCAATTCGGTGATTAGAAATCAGCTGTTTTTGTGCAGCTATGCTATGTCGTTTTATTAAGTATCAAGCACATTTTCAGTTGTGGAAAATTGTGTTGAAAACTGACCTTGAACGACAATATCAAGGTCAAAGCATGAGATTAAATTAAAAGTATTTTTCCCGTTCTTATGTACTGTTTTTTTGTAATTATATGACAATAATGATGCAAAAAGAATACGGACAAAACTTTTAAAGCTGGGTTATTGCTAATGTTGGTTAAGTTTTTTCTTAAGAATCTAAAAATAACCAGGACGTTAAATCCGCACAAACGCGCATGTGGGGACCCATCTGTTTTTGCTTGCAAACACAATCATATATGTAGATCAAATGATGTGTATAGTAAATTGGTAAATATCGTATAGAATATATAAAATGGAAGTATATTAGAAAGCCACCTTTCTAGTTTCAACAGCTTTTCTTGGGTACTTGCTCAATTGAATTGTGATCTATAACATTTTATTCATGTGCTTGAATAACTTTAATTATTCCTAGGTGTAACTAATACTGGAATGAACAGTAAATTGTCATGCTTTTATGTCCAACATTTTTGAGGAAATGGATTAATGAACATTAATATAAGGCTGAAAACACATGTTGCAGTGTTGCTGTGTAACCGCAATTTCATAAAAATGTCACCAATATGTTCAAGTAAATTGATTTTACACATATATCGAGGTTTTTTTTACTGCATAGGAAAACTAGAAGGGTGGCTTAGCACATTTTGTTGTTGCATTTACACTATAACCTATTTTAAAACATTGATATATTTCCTATGCTTATTTTGTAATGGGTCCCATATTAGTCATCGTCTTTTATAACCTTCGTCGTTTCTGCAGGCAAAAACTCATGGGTCCCCACACATGCAAAGTTGAAAATAATGCAATTCAAGAGATAACCATGAGAAAGTCAGGTGTTGTAAGGTAAAACACAGTGATCGGCACTGGGCTTAAATAATAATACTATGTAGAATACAAACTACAAAATTAGTTTCACCCCAGATATTGTTTGAAGTATGTCCTATTTAACGTTTTAAAAAACTGACCCATTTTAGGGGCTAGTAGGGTAACTAATTGGGTTTGACACACAAACTAAAAATATATATAAAAACCACAATGACGCAATCAATAGTACTGTAAAATTTCAGCCCAATCCGCCAATGTTTAAAATTTCGACCACTAGAGGCGTTTTTGGCAACAACCGTTAATGTTTCTGACGTCATAGGGCTGTTAACAAGCCCCTAACTGCCATGGCGCAAAAACGTCCACCAAGCAACCCACCAACGAGCAACATACAACTGGTTGCCCTTGTAACACTATTGCGCCAAAGAAATCTTTCGTTTGTGGTGCCCAGTAACATATAAGTACGTTTTACACTTTAGGGGCTTGTGGGGTAAATGTTAGGAGTACAGGGTTGAGCACAACAATCGACACCTATAAATGGCATACTATACAAGAAATCCAAATTTCAGCCAATTCTGACACTGTTTAAAAACTCACCCATTTTAGGAGGCTAGCTGGGTAAATACTGGGGTTATCAACAAAAACAAAGTGGGATGCACATCTCCATGAATATATCTACCATCTGTGTGAATTTCAGCCAAATCCATCAAACATTTGATGGAAAAACAAGTCGGACAAACTTTGGGTAAAAACACCCATTTTAGGGGGCTAGCTGGGTAAATACTGGGGTTATCAACAAAAACAAAGTGAAGTGCACATCTACATAACTATATCTACCATCTGTGTAAATTTCAGCCAAATCCATCAAACATTTGTAGGAAAAACGAGTCGGACAAACTTTGGAAAGAAAAAAAAAAGGAAAAAAAGAAAAACAAAACAAAAACAATTTGAGTAAAATCAATATGTGTCACCTTCAGGGAAGGGGACCCATAAAAATATTTGATTATTTGAAATGTGTAAAAAATTATTTGATAAATTTTCAAAAAATTAAAAATTTCAAATAATCAAATAATTATTTGTTTGATACGAGCCCTAGTTTTAAACTGGTTTGCATCTTGTTGTGAGGATGAATGATTACATACAGCAAAATAATATAAGAACTAGATTCGATATTCTAGATTCGAAACGATTATTCTAGAATATCCAGTTCTTCTACTTTAAACATCCCTACTTAAAGGCCTGGGCAAATACAAAATAAATGTCTTGTTGTTGGTCGTCTCACTTCCCGGTAGTTGAGTGCAGGGTTAGAAAAAATGCAAATTTCCCAGGAAGCCACCAAAATTTCCCGGCATTTTTCGGTAAATCCCCCAAGTTGTTATACGCAACAGGAGTACTAGCTTATTTCACCTTTCCAACGTTATGCGAACAAAGACACTCAGCACATTGTGTTGACCATAGGCACCGAGGCTTACAAAATACAAGGTGGCGGACGTAAATTATGACGTCACTAATGCGTGTAACCACACAAGCTCCAACTCAAAGCACAATAAACTTTCAATAGAATGCAACGTTCGTCAAATTCTTTAAAAAAATAATTTTTAAACTAATGTTGATTTAAAACACCTTGCTTTAACGTTATTTTTGGTTTAGCAACGTTTAGAAAATGTTTCATCAAGTTGTTGCTCTTGCATTACCTAAATTAACCGTTTATTACAGTACGATCGCGTCGTACACATTAATGTCTAAACATTTCCTATCAAAAATGGTGTGTTTGACGTCATAAATAAGGCACAAACTCAAATTGTTTGCAGTTGTTATATTAATTAAAACGTGTTTCCAGCTAAACAAATGCGCTTGCATTCACGCCATTGATCGAACAGACGTCAGTTGAAACGTAACAATTGTAATTGTTTCGCAATAAATGAGCTTTTTTAATGCAACATAAACATGACTTATAGACTAACGTTTTAGTATTATTTGTCGCAGTAACTCTCTGCAATAAAAAATAAATATAAAAATAGTTAATTTATTGTTTCCTAAGCCGAGTTTAATGTCCGTTTGCAAAGCTCTGCAACGGCCTCAACTTGTTCCAAGGTGACCTAAGTTTAGGCGTTAACAATGCATAGTCGCCTATATTTAAAACGTGAATTGCTTTACTTTTATTCCCCGCCGTAACACGTTACTTTAAACTTAATCGTTGTTAAAATTGCTGATTCGGCAAATCGTCCTATTGTTACATCAGACGTTATTAGACGCAGAGCAAACCAATCGAACCCACAGAAATTGCGCCAAGTGACTATTTGCCAATTAATGTGATAGAAACTACATGCTAAAGCACGTAAAAGGTGGACCGTAATTTGGTCTTATACGGGTACAGATACTGTACGTGGTATAGGCATCGTTTTTGGAAGATCAAACGGCGCACCCCCGGTATTTTTTAAAACTCTACGCCTATGCCAGTGCATCATTTGCTATATATCTGCTTTTCAATAAAAGATCCATAATGTACAGTTACAGCTAACCTTTAAAACAAACTCAGGATCAAAATCTGCAATCTTCTTGACTGCACAGTATATTTGGTTGTTACTGTTCATAAAATCTGGAGAAGAAACCATCGATGAGCTCACAAACTTGATAAACTGGACCTGGAAAAACATTTGACACCACCAGTTTTTATTTTCTAACAAACTGTTGTAAGAACCATTGAGTTTCGAGCAGTGTTTCATATCAGAATGGAACAGAACAAACAATTTACATTTGTTGTATTACTCATAGTTAAAGTTCATTCCAAACTAGGATAGTGGTGCTTCTATATATTTCCATTTATGTATTCCACATATATCATATTTACCGATTTACTATACACACCCATTTGATCTACACGCATAATGGTTTTGGCATGTAAAAAATGTTCATGGAAATTAATTATGCAATAAAAATGTTCTGGTTATTTTAAGATTTTTGTTGATTATAAAAGCAGAAAGCATCAAACATTTGTTAAAATTCTTTACAAACCAATATACTGTCATATATGTACAAAAGTAGAAAACGCTAACAGTTTTGCAAATATTAAAACTTGGGGAGCCACTTTGCAGCAAGGGTATATAAAACAAACTGTTCTAGACATAACTTTGTTTTGCACAACATATATTGACTGCAGTAACCTCTAGCCCTGGTGAAATCAATCCGAATGACTGAAGACCTTTTAAAACGTTTTTCAATAGCACACAGTCCTTAGTGTTTAACAATAACATACTGCCTTATTAATACAAAAACTCATAGAGTGTTGAAGACAAATAGACAAAAAGCAAGAAATGTATATTCTACAAGTGTCTCTCTGTATTAAAACTGGAATATGTACATGTGCTTTTTACCCAAATGGATAGACAAAATGCAACCTTTGTATACCAGAAAAGAAATAGCAGTAAACTCTAAATCAATCTAGCTTTTCAGCAATATATATATTACACATACCTTTTCATTCTCCTCGGTTGGAATATTGCTAGGTACTAGTGGCTTTTTCTGGGAGCAATTTGGAAATTTACTGTTCAATTTTGAAGGTAATGTGGTGCAAAATGTCCCCAGGTGAATACTTTTTTTGCTTTCATCTAAGGCCTTTGCAATCTGTAAAAAAATACCTGCAAACATCAGGTGTTTTGTGACTATGAAACACTGGTTATACTGTAGTGACCACTGCTGCTTATTGCTGAAGATCTCAGCAGTTGATTGTGAAAGGTGACAAGTGATTTTTTGTTTGTTAATTTTAGCATTTGATTTTGTATATTGTTAAATTGTACAAGAACAAATAATAAAATAAATGGTTTGCAACAAAATACTAGAACTAAAAGGGTGGCTTACCTTTCATAAAATTAAACCTTTATATACTTTTTTCATTAATATATTGTTAAACAACATAAAACATCCAGAAAAAATACGTCAAATTCTTTAACATATATAATTTTCAACAAATCATTCTCAACTATGTTTTTGTGATACCTATAAATTGACCGACAACAACCCCTTTGCATATGGTGGCCAAGATGACAGTGTTAGGTTTATGACCACTTAAAAGAGGTTTTCAGGGATATGCATATCAAATTTTAACCTCCATGTTTATCAATAACATATGCAAGACTTATACAAAAGCTAACAGTAGCTGAAAAAACAAGTTTATTACTAAGAAACAATACGGTAAGAAACCTAAAAGATATATATAAACCCTTGGTACCAAAGATGAAAATGCACATGATAACTTAATGGTACGAGGCTTAAAAACAGTTCAATTATAACTTCTTTTTGCACTTCTGTAGTAATGTCTGTCTGTTCTTTGTACACATGCTATCGGCTTTAACAGTAACCACTACGCCCATGAGGTTACAAAAATGAAGTAATCAACAAGAGACACCCTGCAAACAACAGTTTAAAGTTTCAGCACATAAGGGCTTGTATTTCTGACCTCAAGGACTGGTAAACCATACAATAAATATTTCAGGGGAAAGGGGTAAAAAATTAGTGAATCCAACTGAAAGTTACAAAATTATTTTACATCATTTATAATGCACCGACTAACAAAGTATGAAACTGCTGGATCCTATATACAGTTTAGTAGGTATAGATGTTTTTTAAACTACTGTGTTATAAATTAGCACATTAAACAGTGTTGGAGTTTTTTGCTGTTAAAACGTTGTGGTATTTTGGTTATCAATGAAGGTATATAATATGGTTATCAGCCCACATTACTGGTTACCGCCAATAATCGGCATTGTTATATGGGTGGTACTAAATACTAGTGATGGGACGATACCAGGTTTTGAAGCGAGTGCCGATACCGAGTACGAGTACCACATGTATATGTCTTCGATACCGAGTACCAATACGATTATTGAGAACTTAAGTATAGCGCTGTACTTAGTTGTATATCACTGTCTAATTTGTCTGCCATTGCCGGGGTACAGACGTTCACACACACATGCCGAAAAATTTAATCTCCACGTGAAAGTGCTTGAAAATATACGTAACTTTGCGGAACTTTTTCCCGATTTTGTGCTGTCCGAAGCCAATATTGGCAAGAAGTTGCTTGTATTCTTATGGTGTAAATCGGCCTTCGGTACTCGCACGTTGGTATCGAAACCTGAGACAAAATATTTCGATACCGAGTACGAGTATCGATACCACTGAAATCGTTCGATACCATCGAGTACCGAGTACCAGGTACTCGTCCCATCACTACTAAATACCGCATGTAACCACATGTGATGGCATGTTACCGCATGTTATTCGGCTTACAATACTGCATTGTATGGGAAATGTGTGAATACAAGCCCAACAAGGGTAAAATAAAACAGATTCTAGCTTTGTTTTATGTACAAACCCTCAACCAACCTGAATAGCTAACCGTTAGCACTTTCAAAAGTCCCCAAAATTTATTTTCATAAAAGCATATTCAAGTCCTTCACAACCTCCTGTCATGTGATAACATGCAGAACACCAAGTGGTCACATGCGGTAAAATGCGATATCATGCAGTATTTAGTACCACCGTTGTTATACCTCAAACAAGCAATGTTGGTCCATTTTAAATGAAGATAAATGCTTATGTAACTAATTCCCTACTATATATACAACAAACACAAATGTGCAACAACATTTATGCTATTAAGTTAGAATCCACAGCTGTCACCATAAGTTTGCTGTAAAACCAATCAGGTAAAAGCTTAGGGAGGAAACAGGGTTGTATCAAGCCAAAATTGCTCAATGATAAACAACCATTCATTGCCTGCTGAATAAAGAAGTCTGATACGATAATTATTTTATCCTTAATGTAAGCATACCTTTTCCACAAAAAAATCTTTGTTTCTCTTTGCCACAATGTCAACTTGTTTGTGCACTTCTGGATTTAATGAACCCTGTAACGAATTTAAACTGGATGTGGTGAAAGACAGTTGAACTGGTTCACATTCTTGAAGACTGTTGAATTTTTGGCATGGCTTCTGGAATTTTGTTTTTGCCTTGTGCAATATGTCACAACTTGACTGGTTTCTTTTATTGCTTGAAATGTCAGTATAGAAACATTTTTGTAATAAAATTTGCTGAGATAAATCTGGCTGACATCCAACAGCATTAACATACCAAGTTGGCTTAGCAACCTTGGTCTCCATAACTCCAAGTCCAACCTGATACAAATTTTTAATGGACATATTACACAAATGGGGTTCAGTGTTCTTTTATGACCACAAATCAAAACTTTTAACTAATATACTAGTGTATTAGTCTAGTACACGAGGCCCAAACCGGGTCTAGTGTACAATTGTACGTAAACGTACATCGGTTAATGACGTCACAAAACCATGAAATTACGTTACAACATAGTTGATGTCATATTATGACGTCATGCACAATTTCATATCGCTATGACGTCACCAATTTATTTACTAAAGCTGCAACCACTTTTTATCTGGGCTGCGGGTAACACTAATTTACGGAATGATGAATGGTCGGAATGCTCACTAATTTACGGAATGGTCGGAATTGTCGGAATGGAATGAATAGGGCCAAAACTAATTTGATGAATGGTCGGAACGGAATGAACTGTCGGAATAGATGAATGGTCGGAACGGAATGAACTGTCGGAATAGATGAATGGTCGGAACGCTCACTAATTTACGGAATGGTCGGAATGGAATGAATGACGCTGTAGGAGGCTAGGAGCAGAATGATCTGTCGGAATGAAATGAACGAAGCTGTATGAACAGAATGAACTGTCGGAATGAAATCAACGAAGCTGTAGGAACAGAATGAACTGTCGGAATGAAATGAACGAAGCTATATGAACAGAATGAACTGTCGGAATGAAATGAACGAAGCTGTAGGAACAGAATGAACTGTCGGAATGAAATCAACGAAGCTGTAGGAACAGAATGAACTCTCGAAATGAAATGTACGAAGCTGTATGAACAGAATGAACTGTCGGAATGAAATAAATGACGCTGTATGAACAGAATGAACTGTCGGAATGAAATAAACGAAGCTGGATAAACGGAATGAACTGTCGGAATGAAATGAACAAGGCTGTATGAACAGCTGTATTATTGCCAAATAAATGCAACAGAATCAATCGAACGTGTTTCCTTTTTAATTAAATTTGTTATCGTATGAATGTTGTACCACAGGGGTGTGCAACCTGCGGTCCGCGGGCCAAGTGCGGCACATTAAGATAAAAGTTATGTGGCCCACAGAGACGCTTGGTTTCAAATGTACTGGAAAACGAGTCCAGTTACTTTATATTTTTGAACAGATCAATACCCCCGGTCATAGGCGCCGAGTGGGCGGTGGCGGTGTGCCGTGGATATTTTGATTTGTCTGTAGCGGTGTAATACGAAACATCGTAAAATCTGGAAAAAATTAGCAAAAATTTTGCTTTTAAACAAGCATGCTAGCATAAAAGCAACAAAACGTGTAGAAACTGCGACCTGTTTTAGTTGCTTTGTTTATGACGTCAAACACAGAATTGTTGGCAGTGAATGTATGGCCTTTATATTGTACTGTAATGCACGCATTAGTGACGTCACGAAACGTGACGTCATAATTTACGTCCGCCACCCAGCTGTGCTTTAGTAGTTGCCCTGGGAGTTTGACTATGGGTCACTCAGCTGGAAACAGATTTATTGTTATTATTAGATTGTTTGATTTGGGCGCAGCAGCAACTATAACCTTTACAGTACTTTCAAGCAACCCCGCTTCCATTGTCTAAAAGTTTACATGTCAAAGTTTTTTTATTATTAAGTTCACAACATCCTAAAACATTGGTGAGACATTGCGACCTTTTGCGAAAAACAAGAACAGCAAATTCGCAGCGGGCTGTGCTAATATTTTTTTTGGTTTAACTTTAACCTCGTAAATTTAGCTTTGTCTTATCGCCTTATGGTCGTTGTTTATCTACGGTTTGCCAACACAACAAACAATCAATTTATTATTACCCGACGTACTGAGACTCTTAACCAAGGATGGCAGTACGGTACGGTACGTATTGCATTGACCGTACCACGTCAGTGGCGTAGCCAGGGAGGGACCAAAGGGGCCATGGCCCCTCCCAAATTTTCAAAGTTGTACATTGATAAACTTTAATTTAATGTAGTTTCGTCCCGCATCATTGTGGTTTCATCTCTCAACTATCAAAGGAATATATAAATTACCAAAAATGACTTTTGTCACCAAGTTGTAGGCCGAAATCCATGCTTTTTTGATTCATGCAGACATGGAATAAATCAATAAAGCGTTTGGCTGTCCCGTCGAACCACAGTCTGGCAAGTCACTTGTTTGGTAAAAGCACGCCGAGCGTTAGCAAAAAGTTGTATTAGAAAACAAATTATTTCGCCTCTCCCAAAATGTTTGGCTGCCTACGCCACTGTACCACGTACCTCGTTACGCAGAGCGTACCGTGCCAAATGTCAGAAATCAAACTACTTGAGGTACGGTACGCAAAATCGTACCGTAGGGCTACCTTTAAATAAACCAATCGGGATTAGGTTGGATACATTTTATGACATGCACTTAAAGGAGCAGTGTCTAAACTCTAAACATGCTGCCCCACTACAACCAGCTTATTCGAAATGAAAGGTTGATGTGTTTTCTACGATGGGCTCATGCAGCGACAGTGTGTAATTTTCAATAGCATGTTTTTTAAAATCATTGCTGCGAAAGAGACAGCAACAACACTAGCTAAATTTTTAACTAACTTGAGAATCAATTACAAATGTCGAGTTAATCTCTGTTCTTGTTATGTGCGCGTTTTAATAATACGCCCACAGTACGCGTAACCCTCCTTTTGCGTAGCGGTCAGCCCGTAAGCACAAATAAGCAGTGACGTCACAAACGTTTTTGAGTACTATTGTAGTACAGGGACATTGTGATAAAATCATGCCATAAACAATTTAAATTCAAGTTTCGAAAAAATTCAAAGATGACCCGTTTATTCAACATGTATTATGCGTACCAGTACAGTGGTACGGTACGGTGGTACGCTCTAGTAAAGGACCGTACTACGTACCGTACCCGTACCTCAGCTTTCGTCGCGTACCGTAGTTTTTGATGAAATTCGCTGCGTACTGTACCGTACTGCCATCCTTGCTCTACCTTACTTTGCGAAACCAAACACACTTGAAAAATAGTTCGGACAACGCTACGTTGAATTCACGACTATGCAATTTGTGAAGATTAACGATTGTGCTGAAAATAACATTTATCCACTTGGGAGACGTTATTTTACTTAAAAAGTATTTTTTCCAAAGTAACCTAGCTTCGTTTTTAAGAAAGCCAAAGGCCGTAGGTTGCCGTTTTTGGACAAGCTTAGTCTTTGTTAAAACTTTTATTCAGATTAATATATTTGCCTGACCGAAGAACACTGAGCAAGTAAATTGTATCATTAACAAACATCGAGCCGGAAATAATATAACATTGAAATCATCTAAATTCATTTTGTTTCGTTCATACGATAACATTCATTCGATTCCGACGTTCATTCCGTTCCTACAGCCCCATTGATTTCATTCCGACAGTTCATTCTGTTCATATAGCTTCGTTCATTTCATTCCGACAGTTCATTCTGTTCATACAGCTTCGTTCATTCCATTCCGACAGTTCACTCTGTTCCTACAGCTTCGTTCATTTCATTCCGACAGTTCATTCTGTTCATACAACTTCGTTCATTTCATTCCGACAGTTCATTCTGTTCATATAGCTTCGTTCATTTCATTCCGACAGTTCACTCTGTTCCTACAGCTTCGTTCATTTCATTCCGACAGTTCATTCTGTTCATACAACTTCGTTCATTTCATTCCGACAGTTCACTCTGTTCCTACAGCTTCGTTCATTTCATTCCGACAGTTCACTCTGTTCCTATAGCTTCGTTCATTGCATTCCGACAGTTCACTCTGTTCATATAGCTTCGTTCATTTCCTTCCGACAATTCACTCTGTTCCTACAGCTTCGTTCATTTCATTCCGACAGTTCACTCTGTTCATACAACTTCGTTCATTTCATTCCGACAGTTCACTCTGTTCATACAACTTCGTTCATTTCATTCCGACAGTTCACTCTGTTCCTACAGCTTCGTTCATTTCATTCCGACAGTTCACTCTGTTCCTACAGCTTCGTTCATTTCATTCCGACAGTTCACTCTGTTCATACAGCTTCGTTCATTTCCTTCCGACAATTCACTCTGTTCCTACAGCTTCGTTCATTTCATTCCGACAATTCACTCTGTTCATATAGCTTCGTTCATTTCATTCCGACAGTTCACTCTGTTCATACAACTTCGTTCATTTCATTCCGACAGTTCACTCTGTTCATACAGTTTCGTTCGTTCCATTCCGATAGTTCATTCTGTTCATACAGCTTCGTTCGTTCCATTCCGACAGTTCATTCTGTTCATACAGCTTCGTTCATTTCATTCCGACAGTTCATTCTGTTCCTACAGCTTCGTTCATCTCATTCCGACAGTTCATTCTGTTCCTACAGCTTCGTTGATTTCATTCCGACAGTTCATTCTGTTCCTACAGCTTCGTTCATTTCATTCCGACAGTTCATTCTGTTCATACAGCTTCGTTCATTTCATTCCGACAGTTCATTCTGCTCTTACAGCGTCATTCATTCCATTCCGACAGTTCATTCTATTCCGACAGTTCATTCCGTTCCGACCATTCATCAAATTAGTTTTGGCCCTATTCATTCCATTCCGACAATTCCGACCATTCCGTAAATTAGTGAGCGTTCCGACCATTCCGACCATTCATCATTCCGTAAATTAGTGCTACCCTGGGCTGCCACTAAAAATTTTGAGATATCCCAAGGCAACAGGGGTTGTGACTTTTTCATGACACTTGTCACTGTTAGTGACAGGCGTCAATGACAGGGCTGGGGTGTCACTAAATCAGTGACAGGGCGTCACTAAATCAGTGACAGGGCGCCATTAAATCAGTGACAGGGCAAAATCAGTGACAGGGCAAAATCAGTGACAGGGCGTTCTTGCGTTCTTGCGATAGTATGACTATGAACACAAGCGAATTTATTAGGTCTTTGCTTGTAAGGGTTTTCTTTAAAAATTGCAAGCGGGCAGCGGCAAAGGTTTTAAATGTAAATTTCGTGCAAAAATGTACCTCATGACTTTAATTTTTTGGTATAATCTTTAAATTCTGCAAGCAGCAAAGGTAAGTGTGTTTTTGAACATTTTTGAACTTTCATTGCCTGCCAGGCAGTCTGATGAGCTCTAACAGCAACAGGGGTTGTGACTTTTTCATGACACTTGTCACTGTTAGTGACAGGCGTCAATGACAGGGCTGGGGTGTCACTAAATCAGTGACAGGGCGTCACTAAATCAGTGACAGGGCGCCATTAAATCAGTGACAGGGCAAAATCAGTGACAGGGCGTTCTTGCGTTCTTGCGATAGTATGAACACAAGCGAATTTATTAGGTCTTTGCTTGTAAGGGTTTTCTTTAAAAATTGCAAGCGGCAAAGGTTTTAAATGTAAATTTCGTGCAAAAATGTACCTCATGACTTTAATTTTTTGGTATAATCTTTAAATTCTGCAAGCAGCAAAGGTAAGTGTGTTTTTGAACATTTTTGAACTTTCATTGCCTGCCAGGCAGTCTGATGAGCTCTAACAGGGCGAAAAAGTTCAATCAATTTGTTTTAAGTAGTTTTTTTTTATTATGTAAACATGTCTAACCTCTGTTTTGTGCCACATTGTCATATCTGAATATTTAACAATATGTAATGTTATGTGCAAAAATAGGAGATTATCTGAGTTTCCAAACAAAAAAACGTTTTGTACACATGAAGACCAACACGTTTAAAGCTGCTCAAAAAAAATAGTGCATCTAGAATTTCCTAGCTTCAGGACAATGTTACGCGTGGTAATGTCTTTTTACCCATTTAAACTGATTCTGCCATATTTACACAAAAAATTTTTGATGTTTTTTGTTTTATTTTTTTTTGCAGACAGCCACAAACATTTAACGATTGGAAACCCAAGATTTAAAGATAACCAAGATTAACACAAGTATTTGCTTGTTGTTATTGGTATTTGAGGTGTTGCATTTAATTGCACCTTTGAATTGTGTGCACATATTTGTAATTTTCAATGTCTACTTGGAGATTTAAGTTGATACATTATATAACCAGAGATTTTAAAAAATACTGTGTTTAGACAAAATAAAGAAAAAAACAACTGCAAATGAATCACCATGTTTCGAGTTTGTTAAAAGGGGTTAAATGGCTAAAAAAACAAAATTAAGTTTAATATGGTTCATTATTTTAAAGTTATTTTGTGGCCAACTTAGCCAATTATATTCGCTCTGTGCGATAAATTTCTAAGTGTGTTTAAATTGGTATGGATGTTTTATGTGTTTGTTACGTTAGGAATTCCATAGGTTCTGTAATTTAAATAGCTTGTTACCTGGTAAACAATCAAATTCATTGAGTTCGCAAATTTCATTTGGCAACATGGGCAGGAAGAGTCCAGAAGCTTTGATGAAAGCTGACCAGAAGCAGAAACGCTCTACTGATCTTTCACATGTATGTGTTAGAGCAATCAATAATTGTAGTTCCGTAGTGAATAATGTATTATTGATTCAATAATTCTTGTGTATAACAGTATTTTACTTTAAAATCTCTTATTTGTTGAAATATTTTCAAGTCCGAGTCAGAAAATGCTCTTTTTGTTCATTCTACAAAAACGTTTTTATTACACACAGTGATTTGTTACCAAATGTGTTATTTCAGGATGGTGTATCAGCAAGCAAGTCAATATCTTACAAGATGCACGTGTTTTAGACTCTCCACAGAGTATGAGGTGTGTTGAAGGTTTAAATGGTTCAGTAAATTTAAAGTCCATTTTTCAATGGTTTTACTAACTCTGCTGTAAAATATTGTCATGTGATGAGTTTTATCAAAATCCTAAATTTAACTATAAGCATGCACTAATGGGTTGTGCAAATTTTGTTTTAGTTAAGCATTTGCAATTGCAAGCACATACTGCGCATGACTATTGGTGAATGTCATTCAGTTGTCAACCCACAAAGATGGCTCTGCAACACTTGCCTTACAACTGAGTCTGTTTGGACATGTCTAAGCTGCCCTAATGTTGCTTGTGGAAGGTAGGAACCATGGTCAAAACACAAAACAAAATGTTCTACAGTCTATAAAAATGAATAAATAATGTGTGGACTGTTTTGGATGACCATTTGAGTGTCACCTTTTCTCCTTTTTTCCGCCGTTGCGTCTGTTTTTTCGTCCTCGTTACATTTACGCTTTTGTGCTCGTGTAGACTGTGTTAACCAAACTAGACATAAATGCTTTTAGTGTTTTAAGTTTTTTACTATTTTATTTTGTATGCTTTTACATCTGTTCTCTTTTAATTTACCTTCGTTGTTTGCAGTTTTTAGAGACTGACGATGCCTGAATAGGTGAAATATATATTATATCTCCAATATACCAACCCAGTGTCTACTGATTTTGAGTCAGAAGCATTTGCTTCTTAATTAATCATTTACTGAAAGAATTTTGACTCAGTGATCGTTGATATTAACATGCCTACTATTAGAGGGACAGATCCTGTGAATAGCATTTATATAATTAAGGCAAGTTTAAATCGTTTTATGTAAACAAGGCACTAAACTTTACCAGTTTTAGTTCAATTCCACACAGACTATTAAGATTTTACTTATAGCCTCACTCATGTTGGTAGTGTACCTCACACTGTGCTTCATGGACAAAGCGCCTCATGGCGATATCCCTGACATATAACTTCTCAATATGGCTGTAGACTAGCCTGCTAAAATACCATGGCTCTTATAAATGCAAAGCTTTGTTTCATTTGGTATGAAAATGTATTGGTAAGACCATTAAATATTTTCTAGTCTTGGCAATGTCCTGTTTGCTTATAAATAGTGATGTTATGGATGTGTGTATTGGTTTATTCTATTTGTTGTTTTCTTAACTGAAGTCTGTCCACGCCAGATGGTAGATATGGTCATGTAAATGTGCCATAACAGCTCCAGTATTTAACCCACTGGCAGCCCAAGTTATAAACCTTTCTTATAATCCGACACACTCCGGGCTGGTTGCTTTGGCAGTTTTGACAGCCTGAAACAATGGGTGGTACTAAATACTGCATGTTACCGTATGTTATTCTGCTTAAAATACTGCATGGTATGTGAAATGCGAGAATACAAGCCCCAACAAGGGAAAATTAGATCAGATTATAGTATTGTTTTAATTACAAACCTTCACCCAACCAGAATAGCTCTAACCGTTAGCGCTTTCAAAAGTTCGCAAAACTATATTTTCGTAAAAGCATATTCAAGTCCTTTACAACTTCCTGCCGTGTTATAACATGCGGTATACCATGCGGTCACATGCGGTATTTAGTACCACCGGAAACAATCGCCTATCAGCGTTACAATTTAAAAGTGTTGATTGGGTGATTGTGATTTGATTTTTTATTATTTTGCACGTAGCATCCCCCCTAAGATGGGTATTTTTTTTTTGAATTTTAAGTGTCAATTGCATTGTCACAGGAGAGTATTAATCTATATACTAAAAGCTAGAGAATATTGTGTGCTTGCTTAGCTTTTTAAGTTCTTTATCACACCTTGTCTTCACTTTACTCATTCATAAATTCGTTGTTTTTTGTTCAGTAATAAAAACTGTCTGAAATAGTTTGTCATGCTTTAGAATTACTGTAAAAGTTTTTGTACCAACACCAATATTTTTGGAAAACTCAAAACAAAAGCTAGTTAAAACAAACAAAAGAGTCATTTAACACAGTAAGTCACTGCTGTAGTCCGGGGACCCCTGGGGCAATTTCTCCCATCTATCTTGATTCTTTGCTAGTCTGTTGTATTCCATGATCTATTTTCCTGTCCACCCCTGAACATTACCAAAGCCAGTTCGTTCTGGGCCTGCCTTGTCTTCTTATTCCCTCGTCGGTCCTGAGCATGATGGTGTGTGTAAGAGTTCTATGGCGACATGTTACATGGCTAACCCATTAAAGCTACGTTAAACAAGATTGGCGACAGTTTGCACTCTTGAAATACTCCAAAGTCTTAAACTATTTTAGTGCACTTCCATTGGTTAACACAGCATTGATGACCTTTATATTATACAGTGATTTGATCAGGAGGATCAGGAAGAGACTGATACCATGTTTCTTCATGGTGCTCCACAGGGCCTCTGTGACCAAGTTCTTGATGGTGGTCTCTTTTTTTCACCTAGTATTCAATCTGTTAGACCAGTGGTTCTCAAGACTGTAGACTGTACCATCATGTCATTCCCTTGTTTGTTCTTCAGATAAGACACTCTTGATTTGAGGTATTAGTTTACCTTTTTTGGTATCATGACTATCAAAGATTGTGTCCACGTGGGCCACACTTATCTCATATGTATTCAAGATCTCCTGTGTTATCCAGCAAGGCTGCTTTCTGGTTCCAGCCTTTTCCAAAGTTTTCATCACAGTCGCATTCATGATTTTAGAGAACTCAGATGTTAATTCTTGAACATTATTTTCCAACAGTGCATCAAATCTGCTTTCAATCTTTATTTCAAACCCCTTTCTGCAACCTGGCTCTTCAAACGACAAAGGAAAAATACTCTTTTTTCAAAAAATATAAATCAGTGACAGGGCGTCAGTGAATCAGTGACAGGGCGTCAGTAAATCTGTGACAGGGTGTCAAAATCAGTGACAGGGCGTCAGTGAATCAGTGACAGGGTGTCAGTAAATCTGTGACAGGGTGTCAGTAAATCTGTGACAGGGTGTCAGTAAATTTGTGACAGGGTGTCAGTAAATCTGTGACAGGGTGTCAGGAACAAACTGACACCCTGTCACCACTGATCTCTATAGTATAAACCCTGGATTGCGCTACTGGCCGTCACGGTTGAAGCAAATTGAAGCGTAATGACGGCTGAAAAGGAAGCCCCAAAAATGCATTGCGGGCATTGGGGAGAGAGTGGAAAAATGACGATAATTTTTGTTTTAGGCATTTGTATAGCGATTTTTGCAGATATGATTTGTAGATTAATAGGACGCATGTATTCCAGTGTGTAATAACCTATAAATATGCGTAGATTGACTGTGATGTGTATTAGTGTAGGTGTGCTGGATATACGTTATTAAGTTAGTGTTGAAATAAATCATTACTAAGTGGAAATAAATGTTTTATTATGCAATATAAGTGGTTTGCGTGCTTTTTAAGGTATGTTAGACATGAATCCAACAAGATGGCTACTTCCTTCACACAAGATGATGTAATTCTTTGTGTGACATTACCTTGTGCTATTCCAAACTGTTGTTTTTGACTGTTATCAAACTTCAGGAAATTGTGACCAACATGTGGAATAACGTTTTAATTAAAATCACAAAAAGTAAAATAATATTTCAACTATTTTAACACTTTTTGACTTTTTTTCTCGATTGAGTGCATTTGGTTTTGGTCTTTATTATCTTGCCATGGTGATATTATGAAATTTTGCAATTCCATTTTACATTTATGATAAATTTGTTTCCAAACATTTCAGACATAATAGGAGGCGGGGTTGTGACAATTCAGTGACAGGCTGTCACCTATCGCCTGTCAATGACACCCTGTCACAGATTTACTGACACCCTGTCACAAATTTACTGACACCCTGTCACAAATTTAGTGACACCCTGTCACAGATTTACTGACACCCTGTCACTGATTCACTGACGCCCTGTCACTGATTTACTGACGCCCTGTCACTGATTCACTGACGCCCTGTCACTGATTTTGACACCCTGTCACAGATTTACTGACACCCTGTCACTGATTCACTGACGCCCTGTCACTGATTTATATTTTTTGAAAAAAAAGAGTATTTTTCCTTTGTCGTTTGAAGAGCCAGGTTGCAGAAAGGGGTTTGAAATAAAGATTGAAAGCAGATTTGATGCACTGTTGGAAAATAATGTTCAAGAATTAACATCTGAGTTCTCTAAAATCATGAATGCGACTGTGATGAAAACTTTGGAAAAGGCTGGAACCAGAAAGCAGCCTTGCTGGATAACACAGGAGATCTTGAATACATATGAGATAAGTGTGGCCCACGTGGACACAATCTTTGATAGTCATGATACCAAAAAAGGTAAACTAATACCTCAAATCAAGAGTGTCTTATCTGAAGAACAAACAAGGGAAGGACATGATGGTACAGTCTACAGTCTTGTGAACCACTGGTCTAACAGATTGAATACTAGGTGAAAAAAAGAGACCACCATCAAGAACTTGGTCACAGAGGCCCTGTGGAGCACCATGAAGAAACATGGTATCAGTCTCTTCCTGATCCTCCTGATCAAATCACTGTATAATATAAAGGTCATCAATGCTGTGTTAACCAATGGAAGTGCACTAAAATAGTTTAAGACTTTGGAGTATTTCAAGAGTGCATACTGTCGCCAATCTTGTTTAACGTAGCTTTAATGGGTTAGCCATGTAACATGTCGCCATAGAACTCTTACATCACCATCATGCACAGGACCGACGAGGGAATAAGAAGACAAGGCAGGCCCAGAACGAACTGGCTTTGGCAATGTTCAGGGGTGGACAGGAAAATAGATCATGGAATACAACAGACTAGCAAAGAATCAAGATAGATGGGAGAAATTGCCCCAGGGGTCCCCGGACTACAGCAGTGACTTACTGTGTTAAATGACTCTTTTGTTTGTTTTAACTAGCTTTTGTTTTGAGTTTTCCAAAAATATTGGTGTTGGTACAAAAACTTTTACAGTAATTCTAAAGCATGACAAACTATTTCAGACAGCTTTTATTACTGAACAAAAAACAACGAATTTATGAATGCTTAAAGTGAAGGCAAGGTGTGATAAAGAACTTAAAAAGCTAAGCAAGCACACGGTATTCTCTAGCTTTCAGTATATAGATTAATACTCTCCTGTAACAATGCAATTGACACTTAAAATTCAAAAAAAAATACCCATCTTAGGGGGGATGCTACGTGCAAAATAATAAAAAATCAAACCACAATCACCCAATCAACACTTTTAAATTGTAACGCTGATAGGCGATTGTTTCCGGTGGTACTAAATACCGCATGTGACCGCATGGTATACCGCATGTTATAACATGGCAGGAAGTTGTAAAGGACTTGAATATGCCTTTACAAAAATATAGTTTTGCGAACTTTTGAAAGCGCTAACGGTTAGAGCTATTCTGGTTGGGTGAAGGTTTGTAATTAAAACAATGCTATAATCTGGTCTAATTTTCCCTTGTTGGGGCTTGTATTCTCGCATTTCACATACCATGCAGTATTTTAAGCAGAATAACATACGGTAACATGCAGTATTTAGTACCACCCATTGTTTCAGGCTGTCAAAACTGCCAAAGCAACCAGCCCGGAGTGTGTCGGATTATAAGAAAGGTTTATAACTTGGGCTGCCAGTGGGTTAAATACTGGAGCTGTTATGGCACATTTACATGACCATATCTACCATCTGGCGTGGACAGACTTCAGTTAAGAAAACAACAAATATAATAAACCAATACACACATCCATAACATCACAATTTATAAGCAAACAGGACATTGCCAAGACTAGAAAATATTTAATGGTCTTACCAATACATTTTCATACCAAATGAAACAAAGCTTTGCATTTATAAGAGCCATGGCATTTTAGCAGGCTAGTCTACAGCCATATTGAGAAGTTATATGTCAGGGATATCGCCATGAGGCGCTTCGTCCATGAAGCACAGTGTGAGGTACACTACCAACACGAGTGAGGCTATAAGTAAAATCTTAATAGTCTGTGTGGAATTGAACTAAAACTGGTAAAGTTTAGTGCCTTGTTTACATAAAACGATTTAAACTTGCCTTAATTATATTGTATATCTTATACTCAGGGTCGCCATCCTATTCTTATTTCGAAGACTTGACCTTATTTTGAAAGGCAAGGTCTTTAAAAAGTTTATTTTCCTTATTTCTAAGAAATGTCATTGATTTAGACTTGAGTCCTCAAGTCAAATCCCTACTACAAGTAAACCTGAGTTGTCCTGAATTTTCTGTATACAAGCAGTTGCTCGAATAGATTGTTTCTGGCAAAAGACTAGCCTGCTAAAATGCCATGGCTCTTATTTCTATGGTGGACCTTCTTCCAGCGACTCATAACTTGCTTGATGGCGAAACTTGTGGATCTTTGTAGCACCCAGTGGTTTACTTGTAGCGCACCATATTCTCTAGCTGTCAGTGTATCGATTAATACTCATGTGACAATGCATTATAAGTAAATAAGAAAAGAAAAGGGAAATAGTGAGAGCATTGGGTAAAACACAACAATTGACACGTCAAAATGTAAAAAAAACACCCATCTTTGGGGGAAGCAGGTTAGTAATGGGTTACTATGTGCATAATAATAAAATATCAAACCACAATCAGCCAATCAACAGTCCTTTAAAATTAAACCCCAATTGGTTATTGTTTAAGGCTGTTAAAACTGCCAAAATAACCAGCCCAAATGAATGCAAGTAACACTTGCAACACATTTTTGGTTGCCTTTATATCCCTATAACATCACAGAAACTCGTTGTTTGTGGTGCGTCGGATTATGAGAAATGTTTTTAAACTTTAGTGGCCTGTGGGTTAAATACTGGAGCTGTCAAGACAAATGGCTATGTACATGACCATATCCACAATCTGCTGCGAAAAAACACAAATTGAGTAAAATCAAAATGTGCCTCCTTTAGGGGACCCATAATATCACAAATTTTAAGCAAACAGGACATTGCCAAGACTGAATTATTCCAAGCTTAGAGGTGTTGATTCCCACACATTTGATGTGATGACATGATCTGCAACTGTCACATCCAATCTGCTCACAAAAGTTTTACATCTAGATAAGCACACAGTTTTTATGTACACGTGATAAAAAAAAATTATGCTTTTACCATTGTTTTAACATTTTGTGCACTATATCAAAATTAATTATGTATAAAGTGGGTCATGCTGTCTAAAACAAAAAAAAAACTTACCTATTTTCTAATCACATTGGCTACATAGCTAAAGAAGACTGTCTAAAATAAAATGATATTATGAATGATTAGCAGCATCACTAGAATTGCTTTTAAAGCTTAAAAATGAAAAATATTTAATGGTCTTACCGGATTCATCTAACTTTTTTGACCAATTTTATTCCTGTAATGAAGCAGTGCTCTTCTCGAACTAGAAAACAATACTATTAGGGTACGATTTTTTAAGGTTGTGTTTAACAAGTTCAGCAACCTTTAAGGATTATTCTTATGTTTTTCTTGTAACCCTTCAAACAACCGATTAGCAAATACTTTTAATTAATGAAAACAATCACAAGAGTGGCTGGTTGTTTTCTGACCAATGTTTTGTAACAAAAATATACAATGGTAATACTGTGTCATTTTTTTACTATTTTACAGATACTTCTGTTGCTTGTTGTTGAATCAATCAGATCTAAATAAGATCAGTTTAAACATTGTGTGGAGTCAGTTACAAAAATGAAATAAAAAGCAAGGTGGATAAAGTGTATAAGCAAAGATGAATCCCAAAAAAAGGATAACTAAGAAATTAGTTAAAACACCAAACAAAACAAATGTTTTACTCCTCCAAGTCTGTTAGAACCAGTATTGAATCGCTTTCTTTTGTGCTGGTAGTTGCCTAATACTTTCTTAATATTGTTTACTGTTAATAGGTTTCCAATCTTTAAATGTTGATGGCTTTCTCCCAAGAAATAAACCAAAAAACATGAACAATTTTCATGTAAATATGGCCAAATCAGCTGGTTAAAAAAAAAATACTAAGTTGTAACAGTGTCTGGCAGCTAGGAATTTCATGAATCTACTGTTTTCAAACAGCTAAATGTGTTGGTCCAATCTACATGTGTAAAAAGTATTGTATTGTTTGGAAACTCAGATGAGCTCCTCTTTTTTTGCAAGTAACATTCATACTGTTAATTAAATATGGCAATCAGATATCACAATGTGACACACCACAGAGCTTAGACATATTTAAATAATAAACAAAGTGACTAAAAATAAGTGATTGAACTTTTTCGCCCTGTTAGAGCTCGTCAGACTGCCTGGCAGACAATGAAAGTTCAAAAATTGTAAAAAACACACTTACCTTTGCTGCTTGCAATTTTTCAAGATTTAACAAATGCCTTATTGAGTCATAAGCACGAAATATTGCACGACATTTTACAATTTTAAGATGTAATTGCTTATGTTTGGGAAGTATTTTTTATAATTATCCATGGATTTAGTCCTGTTGCTTCTTAGTATGGTTTGCAGTAGTGGCTGACTAATTGAAATCAAGCAGGGCTGCCACTTTGGTTTGAATGAAATAATCCAGTTTTAAATATATATCTAGAATCATTTAGATTGAAAAACAAAACATCCAAAAATATATCTAACTAAACATAAAATAATCCAATTTAATGTAATATATTAGCCAAACAACAACGCATATGAAGGTTTTTAATATAAATTGATCTATATTTGATGCTAAAGAAGCTTACTTCTTCCTTTTCATCACTCTATTTTTCTGTTACAGTTATAATGTGGTCTGGGTGGAACATTTGTGAGCTTGTACTGTTCCCATGATCTTTACAAACGTTACAAAAACTATCTAGAATTTATAGCCATCATCTAGATCCTAAATTTTACATCTAGGCTTAACCCAAACTTTCTAGATCTAGCTATAAAATATCTAGAGTGGTAGCCCTTAAATCAAGGTGTTTCACTCTACCTTCCGTAGAAGAGCGCGAATAAACTAAACTTCATAAAGTAACATCATACTACTGCGGACGATTTTTTTCTGCCTTTCGCACTAAATTCGGAACATACGACGAAAATTACAAACACATGGCTCGTTTTGCACACTTAACTATAGCAAAATCGCCCTGTCACTGATTTAGTAATGCCCTGTCACTGATTTAATGACGCCCTGTCACTGATTTGGTGACACCCCAGCCCTGTCATTGACGCCTGTCACAAACTGTGACAAGTGTCACGAAAAAGTCACAACCCCTGTTGCATAATAGGGTTTATATTTCTTCAATAAGCAACCTTTATTGTCTCTGGTAAAATTCCACTGGAATGTTTCAGTCTCCTCCCAAACCCTCAAGCTTTATGACACTGCAAGATTACAATCCAGCCTTTTTCGACAACAAATACACTACAGAGGGATTGGAATCAGATTAAATATTTTTTGTGTGTATACTGTTCTACTTCCACTGTGTATGTTTTGTAATCATTTCTGACACTGCCTGTAACATGATATGCTGCACATTTTAAACTTAAACAACTTTGAGGTTGTTGTTTTTTTATTTTGTGAATGCACCATCTGTTATAATGGTGATCATCTGACAAAAAATACAGGATATCTGTATAAACTTGGGTGGTGTATTTGTTGCCTTCAGTCCTGTTTCGCAAGAATTTAAGTGATAACTGGTGTACAGGTGTGTTTTTGCAGAAAATTGCTTATTAAGTAGAATAAAAACAATATTTCATGATTCTGACTGAAATAGTACGTAAATAGGCAACTCATGTGGGTAGTTAAACTCACCCACCCTAACTGCTATGATGTCTTAAATGCATTTATATGCACATGTATCTCTTTGAGATATGAGATTTTTATTAAGAGTTTTAGTTTGAGAATTCACAACATTAGAAAAAAATTATTCAACACATGTTGGTTGCAAACAGAAAAAGGGTAGATTAAATGAGCTAATTGTGAGCTTACTAGATTTATGGTTTGTAACATAGAAGGAAAATAATGTTGAACCTACTACAAAAAACTTTTAAACAGCCATATTTTAGCTCCAAGACTTTGCTGACAATCAAAAACAGCAGTTTGGATCAGGACAAGATGATGCTAAATAAAGTATCACATCGTCTTGTGTGAAGAAAATAGCCATTCTTGTTGGATTTGTGTCTTAAATATTAATAAATGCATGTAAACTACTTATATTGCACAATAAAACATTTAGTACCACTTAACAATGATTTATTTCAACATTAACTGAATAATGTATTCCCAGCACACCTACACTAATACACATCACAATCAATCTACGCATATTTATTGGTTATTACACACTGGAATACATGCGTCCTATTAATCTACAAATCATATCTGCAAAAATCGCTACACAAATGCCTCTTCCACTCTCTCCCCATTGCCCGCAATGCATTTTTGGGGCTTCCTTTTCAGCCGCCATTACGCTTCAAAAATCACCCAACCGTTCAACGGAGTAGCGCAATCCAGTGTTTATAGAGATCAGTGCCTGTCACAGATTTACTGACACCCTGTCACTGATTTATTGACACCCTGTCACTGATTCGATGACGCCCTGTCACAGATTTACTGACACCCTGTCACAGATTTATTGACACCCTGTCACTGATTTTGACACCCTGTCATTGATTTTGACGCCCTGTCATTGATTTTGACACCCTGTCACTGATTCACTGGCGTCCTGTCAATGATTAAATGACGCCTTGTCACTGAATTATAGTTTTCGAAAAAAACAGTCTTTTGCTTTGTCGTCTGAAAGAGCCAAGCTGCAGAGAGGGGTTTAAAATAAAGATGAAAGGCAGATTTTAAGCATTGTTGCCAGAACTAACATCTGAGTTCTCTAAAATCGTGAATGCGACCACAATGGAAACTTTGGAAATAGCTATAGATCCAGAAAGCACCCTGGAAAACACAAGAGATCATGAATAAATACGATAGAAACTTCTTTCTGAAGAACAAGCCAGTTTCTGTGGACGACCAAGCAAAACCTAACAGTTCGAATACTAGGTGAAAAATTTAGACCAACATCAAGAACTTCCTGCAGAGTTTGGAGAAAAGCTCTGTAGAGTAGGAAGGTGAAACATGGTATCAGTCACCACCGGATCTTTCTGATCAAAGCACTTTATAATACGGCCAGAAATGCAGTGACAACCCACAGAAGTGCACTTTGGTTGCAGTATGTCAAGAGTGTATGCTGTCGCTTATCTTGTTCAACATATTATTAGAGCACATAATGAGGGAACCAATGGCAGATTTTGAGGAAACAGTGTCAGTGATGGCTGGACAAATTCATTGCAGAGTGGTAAGCAACTTACTGACATTGGACAGTACAATGAGAAGGTATGGAATGGAGATAAGAAGTGACAAAAGCAAGATCATGGTAAGGTCAAGGCAAAATGATAAAGAGAGCGACATAGAAATTACAATGGAAGGGGAACAACTGGAAGCAGTCTCAATGAAGATGTGACATGAAGACGAAAGTTTCAAGGGTTCGGCCATGTAACATGGAATCATGCACAGCACTGTTAAAGGTCATGAGAAGACACAGGAGACCCAGAACGAACTGGCTTTGGCAATGTTCAGGGGTGAAATGCATGGGACTGGCAGAGGATGAAGATAGATGGAGAAAATGCGCCAACGATCCCAGGACTACAATTATATTCAGGAACTTAATTAAAATGTTAAGGCAATATTGTTGTTACAAAAACTTCTTGAGTAATCATAAAGCATGAAAAAATACTTCAGACAACTTTTATTATTAAACAAAAAACAACAAATTTATGAATGCCTAATACAAAGACTAGATGTGATAAAGAACTTAAAAATCTAAGCAAGCACACCATATTCTCTAGCTGTCAGTGTATCGATTAATACTCATGTGACAATGCATTATAAATAAATAAGAAAAGAAGAGGGAAATAGTGAGTGAGAGCATCGGGTAAAACACAACAATTGACATGTCAAAATAGAAAAATCACCCATCTTAAGGGCTAGCAGGTTAGTAACGGGTTGCTATGTGCAAAATAATAAAATATCAAACCACAATCAACAGTCCTTTAAAATTAATCCCCAATTGGTGATTGTTTAAGGCTGTTAAAACTTCAAAAAATAACCAGCCCAAATGAATGCAAGTAACACTATCCCTATAACATCACAGAAACTCGTTATTTGTGGTGCGTCAGATTATGAGAGATGTTTTTAAACTTTGATGGCCTGTGGGTTAAATACTGGAGCTGTCAAGACAAATGGCTATCTACATGACCATATCCACCATCTGCTGCGAAAAAACTTCAGGGAAAAAAAACACAAATTGAGTAAAATCAAAATGTGCCTCCTTTAGGAAAGGGGACCCATAACATCACAAATTTTAAGCAAACAGGACATTGCCAAGACTGAATTATTCCAAGCTCAGAGGTGTTGATTCCCACACATTTGATGTGATACCAATGTCTGCAACTGTCACTTCCAATCTGTTCACAAAAGTTTTACATGTAGATAAGCACACAGTTTTTATGTACACGTGATAAAAAATTATGCTTTTACCATTGTTTTACCATTTTGTGCACTATATCAAAATTAATTATGTGTAAAGTGGGTCATGCTGTCTAAAACAAAAAAAAACTTACCTATTTTCTAATCACAATTTCCACATTGGCTACATAGCTCAAGAAGACTGTCTAAAATAAAATGATATTATGAATGATTAGCAGCATCACTAGAATTGCTTTTAAAGCTTAAAAAATGGAAAATATTTAATGGTCTTCCTGGATTCATCTAACTTTTTTTGACCAATTTTATTCCTGTAATGAAGCAGTGCTCTTCTCGAACTAGAATACAAAACTATTAGGTTAGGATTTTTTAAGGTAGTGTTTGACAAATTCAGCAACCTTTAAGGATTATTTTTGTTTGTTTCTTGTAACCTTTTAAACAACCGATTAGCAAAAACTTTTAATTAATGAAAACAATCACAAGAGTGGCTGGTTGTTTTCTGACCAATATTTTGTAACAAAAATATACAATGGCAATACTGTGTCATTTTTTACTATTTTACAGATACTTCTGTTGCTTGTTGTTGAATCAATCAGATCTAAATATGATCAGTTTAAACATTGTGTCGAGTCAGTTACAAAAATGAAATAAAAAGCAAGGTGATAAACTGTATAAGCAAAGATGGATCCCAAAAAAGGATAACTAAGAAATTAATTAAAATACCAAACAAAACAAATGTTTTACTCCTCCAAGTCTGTTAAGAACCAGTATTGAACCGCTTTCTTTTGTGCTGGTAGTTGCTTAATACTTTCTTAATATTGTTTACTGCTAATAGGTTTCCAATCTTTAAATGTTGGTGGCTTTCTCCTAAGAAATAAACCAAAAAACATGAACAATTTTCATTTGAATATGGCGAAATCAGCTGGTTAAAACAAAACAAATACTAAGTTGTAACAGTGTCTGGCAGCTAGGAATTTCATGAATCCACTGTTTTCAAACAGCTAAATGTGTTGGTCCAATCTAAAAAGTATTTTATTGTTTGGAAACTCAGATGAGCTCCTCTTTTTTGCAAGTAACATTCATATTGTCAAATATGGCATTCAGATATCACAATGTGACACACAACAGAGCTTAGACATGTTTAAATAATAAACAAATTGACTAAAAAAAAGTGATTGAACTTTTTCGCCCTGTTAGAGCTCGTCAGACTGCCTGGCAGACAATGAAAGTTCAAAAATCGTAAAAAAACACACTTACCTTTGCTGCTTGCAATTTTTCAAGATTTAACAAATGCCTTATTAAAGTCATAAGCACGAAATATTGCACGAAATTTTACAATTTTAAGACCTAATTTGCTTGTGTTCGGGAAGTATTTTTTATAATTATACATGGATTTAGTCCTGTTGCTTCTTAGTATGGTTTGCAATAGAAGCTGACTAATTGAAATCAAGCAGGGCTGCCACTTTGGTTTGAATGAAATAATCCAGTTTGACCTTAAAATATATCTACAATCATTTAGATGGAAAAACAAAACATCCAAAAATATATCTAAACATAAAATAATCCAATTTAATGTAATGTATTAACCAAACAAAATGGCATATGAAGGTTTTTAATATAAATTGATCTATATTGATGCTAAAGAAGCTTACTTCTTCCATTTCATCACTCTACTTTTCTGAGACGGGGTTGTGACAATTTAGTGACAGGCTGTCACCTATCGCCTGTCAATGATAGGGTGTCAGGTACAAACTGACACCCTGTCACAGATTTACTGACACCCTGTCACAGATTTATTGACACCCTGTCACTGATTCGATGACGCCCTGTCACAGATTTACTGACACCCTGTCACAGATTCACTGACGCCCTGTCATTGATTTTGACACCCTGTCACTGATTCACTGGCGTCCTGTCAATGATTAAATGACGCCTTGTCACTGATTTATAATTTTCGAAAAAAACAGTGTTTTTGCTTTGTCGTCTGAAAGAGCCAAGCTGCAGAGAGGGGTTTAAAATAAAGATGAAAGGCAGATTTTAAGCATTGTTGCCAGAACTAACATCTGAGTTCTCTAAAATCGTGAATGCGACCACAATGGAAACTTTGGAAATAGCTATAGAACCAGAAAGCACCCTGGAAAACACAAGAGATCATGAATAAATACGATAGAAACTTCTTTCTGAAGAACAAGCCAGTTTCTGTGGACGACCAAGCAAAACCTAACAGTTCGAATACTAGGTGAAAAATTTAGACCAACATCAAGAACTTCCTGCAGAGTTTGGAGAAAAGCTCTGTAGAGTAGGAAGGTGAAACATGGTATCAGTCTCCACCGGATCTTTCTGATCAAAGCACTTTATAATACGGCCAGAAATGCAGTGACAACCCACAGAAGTGCACTTTGGTTGCAGTATGTCAAGAGTGTATGCTGTCGCTTATCTTGTTCAACATATTATTAGAGCACATAATGAGGGAACCAATGGCAGATTTTGAGGAAACAGTGTCAGTGATGGCGGGACAAATTCATTGCAGAGTGGTAAGCAACTTACTGACATTGGACAGTACAATGAGAAGGTATGGAATGGAGATAAGAAGTGACAAAAGCAAGATCATGGTAAGGTCAAGGCAAAGTGATAAAGAGAGCGACATAGAAATTACAATGGAAGGGGAACAACTGGAAGCAGTCTCAATGAAGATGTGACATGAAGACGAAAGTTTCAAGGGTTCGGCCATGTAACATGGAATCATGCACAGCACTGTTAAAGGTCATGAGAAGACACAGGAGACCCAGAACGAACTGGCTTTGGCAATGTTCAGGGGTGAAATGCATGGGACTGGCAGAGGATGAAGATAGATGGAGAAAATGCGCCAACGATCCCAGGACTACAATTATATTCAGGAACTTAATTAAAATGTTAAGGCAATATTGTTGTTACAAAAACTTCTTGAGTAATCATAAAGCATGAAAAAATACTTCAGACAACTTTTATTATTAAACAAAAAACAACAAATTTATGAATGCCTAATATAAAGACTAGATGTGATAAAGAACTTAAAAATCTAAGCAAGCACACCATATTCTCTAGCTGTCAGTGTATCGATTAATACTCATGTGACAATGCATTATAAATAAATAAGAAAAGAAGAGGGAAATAGTGAGTGAGAGCATCGGGTAAAACACAACAATTGACATGTCAAAATAGAAAAATCACCCATCTTAAGGGCTAGCAGGTTAGTAACGGGTTGCTATGTGCAAAATAATAAAATATCAAACCACAATCAACAGTCCTTTAAAATTAATCCCCAATTGGTGATTGTTTAAGGCTGTTAAAACTTCAAAAAATAACCAGCCCAAATGAATGCAAGTAACACTATCCCTATAACATCACAGAAACTCGTTATTTGTGGTGCGTCAGATTATGAGAGATGTTTTTAAACTTTGATGGCCTGTGGGTTAAATACTGGAGCTGTCAAGACAAATGGCTATCTACATGACCATATCCACCATCTGCTGCGAAAAAACTTCAGGGAAAAAAAACACAAATTGAGTAAAATCAAAATGTGCCTCCTTTAGGAAAGGGGACCCATAACATCACAAATTTTAAGCAAACAGGACATTGCCAAGACTGAATTATTCCAAGCTCAGAGGTGTTGATTCCCACACATTTGATGTGATACCAATGTCTGCAACTGTCACTTCCAATCTGTTCACAAAAGTTTTACATGTAGATAAGCACACAGTTTTTATGTACACGTGATAAAAAATTATGCTTTTACCATTGTTTTACCATTTTGTGCACTATATCAAAATTAATTATGTGTAAAGTGGGTCATGCTGTCTAAAACAAAAAAAAACTTACCTATTTTCTAATCACAATTTCCACATTGGCTACATAGCTCAAGAAGACTGTCTAAAATAAAATGATATTATGAATGATTAGCAGCATCACTAGAATTGCTTTTAAAGCTTAAAAAATGGAAAATATTTAATGGTCTTCCTGGATTCATCTAACTTTTTTTGACCAATTTTATTCCTGTAATGAAGCAGTGCTCTTCTCGAACTAGAATACAAAACTATTAGGTTAGGATTTTTTAAGGTAGTGTTTGACAAATTCAGCAACCTTTAAGGATTATTTTTGTTTGTTTCTTGTAACCTTTTAAACAACCGATTAGCAAAAACTTTTAATTAATGAAAACAATCACAAGAGTGGCTGGTTGTTTTCTGACCAATATTTTGTAACAAAAATATACAATGGCAATACTGTGTCATTTTTTACTATTTTACAGATACTTCTGTTGCTTGTTGTTGAATCAATCAGATCTAAATATGATCAGTTTAAACATTGTGTCGAGTCAGTTACAAAAATGAAATAAAAAGCAAGGTGATAAACTGTATAAGCAAAGATGGATCCCAAAAAAGGATAACTAAGAAATTAATTAAAATACCAAACAAAACAAATGTTTTACTCCTCCAAGTCTGTTAAGAACCAGTATTGAACCGCTTTCTTTTGTGCTGGTAGTTGCTTAATACTTTCTTAATATTGTTTACTGCTAATAGGTTTCCAATCTTTAAATGTTGGTGGCTTTCTCCTAAGAAATAAACCAAAAAACATGAACAATTTTCATTTGAATATGGCGAAATCAGCTGGTTAAAACAAAACAAATACTAAGTTGTAACAGTGTCTGGCAGCTAGGAATTTCATGAATCCACTGTTTTCAAACAGCTAAATGTGTTGGTCCAATCTAAAAAGTATTTTATTGTTTGGAAACTCAGATGAGCTCCTCTTTTTTGCAAGTAACATTCATATTGTCAAATATGGCATTCAGATATCACAATGTGACACACAACAGAGCTTAGACATGTTTAAATAATAAACAAATTGACTAAAAAAAAGTGATTGAACTTTTTCGCCCTGTTAGAGCTCGTCAGACTGCCTGGCAGACAATGAAAGTTCAAAAATCGTAAAAAAACACACTTACCTTTGCTGCTTGCAATTTTTCAAGATTTAACAAATGCCTTATTAAAGTCATAAGCACGAAATATTGCACGAAATTTTACAATTTTAAGACCTAATTTGCTTGTGTTCGGGAAGTATTTTTTATAATTATACATGGATTTAGTCCTGTTGCTTCTTAGTATGGTTTGCAATAGAAGCTGACTAATTGAAATCAAGCAGGGCTGCCACTTTGGTTTGAATGAAATAATCCAGTTTGACCTTAAAATATATCTACAATCATTTAGATGGAAAAACAAAACATCCAAAAATATATCTAAACATAAAATAATCCAATTTAATGTAATGTATTAACCAAACAAAATGGCATATGAAGGTTTTTAATATAAATTGATCTATATTGATGCTAAAGAAGCTTACTTCTTCCATTTCATCACTCTACTTTTCTGAGACGGGGTTGTGACAATTTAGTGACAGGCTGTCACCTATCGCCTGTCAATGATAGGGTGTCAGGTACAAACTGACACCCTGTCACAGATTTACTGACACCCTGTCACAGATTTATTGACACCCTGTCACTGATTCGATGACGCCCTGTCACAGATTTACTGACACCCTGTCACAGATTCACTGACGCCCTGTCATTGATTTTGACACCCTGTCACTGATTCACTGGCGTCCTGTCAATGATTAAATGACGCCTTGTCACTGATTTATAATTTTCGAAAAAAACAGTGTTTTTGCTTTGTCGTCTGAAAGAGCCAAGCTGCAGAGAGGGGTTTAAAATAAAGATGAAAGGCAGATTTTAAGCATTGTTGCCAGAACTAACATCTGAGTTCTCTAAAATCGTGAATGCGACCACAATGGAAACTTTGGAAATAGCTATAGAACCAGAAAGCACCCTGGAAAACACAAGAGATCATGAATAAATACGATAGAAACTTCTTTCTGAAGAACAAGCCAGTTTCTGTGGACGACCAAGCAAAACCTAACAGTTCGAATACTAGGTGAAAAATTTAGACCAACATCAAGAACTTCCTGCAGAGTTTGGAGAAAAGCTCTGTAGAGTAGGAAGGTGAAACATGGTATCAGTCTCCACCGGATCTTTCTGATCAAAGCACTTTATAATACGGCCAGAAATGCAGTGACAACCCACAGAAGTGCACTTTGGTTGCAGTATGTCAAGAGTGTATGCTGTCGCTTATCTTGTTCAACATATTATTAGAGCACATAATGAGGGAACCAATGGCAGATTTTGAGGAAACAGTGTCAGTGATGGCGGGACAAATTCATTGCAGAGTGGTAAGCAACTTACTGACATTGGACAGTACAATGAGAAGGTATGGAATGGAGATAAGAAGTGACAAAAGCAAGATCATGGTAAGGTCAAGGCAAAGTGATAAAGAGAGCGACATAGAAATTACAATGGAAGGGGAACAACTGGAAGCAGTCTCAATGAAGATGTGACATGAAGACGAAAGTTTCAAGGGTTCGGCCATGTAACATGGAATCATGCACAGCACTGTTAAAGGTCATGAGAAGACACAGGAGACCCAGAACGAACTGGCTTTGGCAATGTTCAGGGGTGAAATGCATGGGACTGGCAGAGGATGAAGATAGATGGAGAAAATGCGCCAACGATCCCAGGACTACAATTATATTCAGGAACTTAATTAAAATGTTAAGGCAATATTGTTGTTACAAAAACTTCTTGAGTAATCATAAAGCATGAAAAAATACTTCAGACAACTTTTATTATTAAACAAAAAACAACAAATTTATGAATGCCTAATATAAAGACTAGATGTGATAAAGAACTTAAAAATCTAAGCAAGCACACCATATTCTCTAGCTGTCAGTGTATCGATTAATACTCATGTGACAATGCATTATAAATAAATAAGAAAAGAAGAGGGAAATAGTGAGTGAGAGCATCGGGTAAAACACAACAATTGACATGTCAAAATAGAAAAATCACCCATCTTAAGGGCTAGCAGGTTAGTAACGGGTTGCTATGTGCAAAATAATAAAATATCAAACCACAATCAACAGTCCTTTAAAATTAATCCCCAATTGGTGATTGTTTAAGGCTGTTAAAACTTCAAAAAATAACCAGCCCAAATGAATGCAAGTAACACTATCCCTATAACATCACAGAAACTCGTTATTTGTGGTGCGTCAGATTATGAGAGATGTTTTTAAACTTTGATGGCCTGTGGGTTAAATACTGGAGCTGTCAAGACAAATGGCTATCTACATGACCATATCCACCATCTGCTGCGAAAAAACTTCAGGGAAAAAAAACACAAATTGAGTAAAATCAAAATGTGCCTCCTTTAGGAAAGGGGACCCATAACATCACAAATTTTAAGCAAACAGGACATTGCCAAGACTGAATTATTCCAAGCTCAGAGGTGTTGATTCCCACACATTTGATGTGATACCAATGTCTGCAACTGTCACTTCCAATCTGTTCACAAAAGTTTTACATGTAGATAAGCACACAGTTTTTATGTACACGTGATAAAAAATTATGCTTTTACCATTGTTTTACCATTTTGTGCACTATATCAAAATTAATTATGTGTAAAGTGGGTCATGCTGTCTAAAACAAAAAAAAACTTACCTATTTTCTAATCACAATTTCCACATTGGCTACATAGCTCAAGAAGACTGTCTAAAATAAAATGATATTATGAATGATTAGCAGCATCACTAGAATTGCTTTTAAAGCTTAAAAAATGGAAAATATTTAATGGTCTTCCTGGATTCATCTAACTTTTTTTGACCAATTTTATTCCTGTAATGAAGCAGTGCTCTTCTCGAACTAGAATACAAAACTATTAGGTTAGGATTTTTTAAGGTAGTGTTTGACAAATTCAGCAACCTTTAAGGATTATTTTTGTTTGTTTCTTGTAACCTTTTAAACAACCGATTAGCAAAAACTTTTAATTAATGAAAACAATCACAAGAGTGGCTGGTTGTTTTCTGACCAATATTTTGTAACAAAAATATACAATGGCAATACTGTGTCATTTTTTACTATTTTACAGATACTTCTGTTGCTTGTTGTTGAATCAATCAGATCTAAATATGATCAGTTGAAACATTGTGTCGAGTCAGTTACAAAAATGAAATAAAAAGCAAGGTGTTAAACTGTATAAGCAAAGATGGATCCCAAAAAAGGATAACTAAGAAATTAATTAAAATACCAAACAAAACAAATGTTTTACTCCTCCAAGTCTGTTAAGAACCAGTATTGAACCGCTTTCTTTTGTGCTGGTAGTTGCTTAATACTTTCTTAATATTGTTTACTGCTAATAGGTTTCCAATCTTTAAATGTTGGTGGCTTTCTCCTAAGAAATAAACCAAAAAACATGAACAATTTTCATTTGAATATGGCGAAATCAGCTGGTTAAAACAAAACAAATACTAAGTTGTAACAGTGTCTGGCAGCTAGGAATTTCATGAATCCACTGTTTTCAAACAGCTAAATGTGTTGGTCCAATCTAAAAAGTATTTTATTGTTTGGAAACTCAGATGAGCTCCTCTTTTTTGCAAGTAACATTCATATTGTCAAATATGGCATTCAGATATCACAATGTGACACACAACAGAGCTTAGACATGTTTAAATAATAAACAAATTGACTAAAAAAAAGTGATTGAACTTTTTCGCCCTGTTAGAGCTCGTCAGACTGCCTGGCAGACAATGAAAGTTCAAAAATCGTAAAAAAACACACTTACCTTTGCTGCTTGCAATTTTTCAAGATTTAACAAATGCCTTATTAAAGTCATAAGCACGAAATATTGCACGAAATTTTACAATTTTAAGACCTAATTTGCTTGTGTTCGGGAAGTATTTTTTATAATTATACATGGATTTAGTCCTGTTGCTTCTTAGTATGGTTTGCAATAGAAGCTGACTAATTGAAATCAAGCAGGGCTGCCACTTTGGTTTGAATGAAATAATCCAGTTTGACCTTAAAATATATCTACAATCATTTAGATGGAAAAACAAAACATCCAAAAATATATCTAAACATAAAATAATCCAATTTAATGTAATGTATTAGCCAAACAAAATGGCATATGAAGGTTTTTAATATAATTTGATCTATATTGATGCTAAAGAAGCTTACTTCTTCCATTTCATCACTCTACTTTTCTGAGACGGGGTTGTGACAATTTAGTGACAGGCTGTCACCTATCGCCTGTCAATGATAGGGTGTCAGGTACAAACTGACACCCTGTCACAGATTTACTGACACCCTGTCACAGATTTATTGACACCCTGTCACTGATTCGATGACGCCCTGTCACAGATTTACTGACACCCTGTCACAGATTCACTGACGCCCTGTCATTGATTTTGACACCCTGTCACTGATTCACTGGCGTCCTGTCAATGATTAAATGACGCCTTGTCACTGATTTATAATTTTCGAAAAAAACAGTGTTTTTGCTTTGTCGTCTGAAAGAGCCAAGCTGCAGAGAGGGGTTTAAAATAAAGATGAAAGGCAGATTTTAAGCATTGTTGCCAGAACTAACATCTGAGTTCTCTAAAATCGTGAATGCGACCACAATGGAAACTTTGGAAATAGCTATAGAACCAGAAAGCACCCTGGAAAACACAAGAGATCATGAATAAATACGATAGAAACTTCTTTCTGAAGAACAAGCCAGTTTCTGTGGACGACCAAGCAAAACCTAACAGTTCGAATACTAGGTGAAAAATTTAGACCAACATCAAGAACTTCCTGCAGAGTTTGGAGAAAAGCTCTGTAGAGTAGGAAGGTGAAACATGGTATCAGTCTCCACCGGATCTTTCTGATCAAAGCACTTTATAATACGGCCAGAAATGCAGTGACAACCCACAGAAGTGCACTTTGGTTGCAGTATGTCAAGAGTGTATGCTGTCGCTTATCTTGTTCAACATATTATTAGAGCACATAATGAGGGAACCAATGGCAGATTTTGAGGAAACAGTGTCAGTGATGGCGGGACAAATTCATTGCAGAGTGGTAAGCAACTTACTGACATTGGACAGTACAATGAGAAGGTATGGAATGGAGATAAGAAGTGACAAAAGCAAGATCATGGTAAGGTCAAGGCAAAGTGATAAAGAGAGCGACATAGAAATTACAATGGAAGGGGAACAACTGGAAGCAGTCTCAATGAAGATGTGACATGAAGACGAAAGTTTCAAGGGTTCGGCCATGTAACATGGAATCATGCACAGCACTGTTAAAGGTCATGAGAAGACACAGGAGACCCAGAACGAACTGGCTTTGGCAATGTTCAGGGGTGAAATGCATGGGACTGGCAGAGGATGAAGATAGATGGAGAAAATGCGCCAACGATCCCAGGACTACAATTATATTCAGGAACTTAATTAAAATGTTAAGGCAATATTGTTGTTACAAAAACTTCTTGAGTAATCATAAAGCATGAAAAAATACTTCAGACAACTTTTATTATTAAACAAAAAACAACAAATTTATGAATGCCTAATATAAAGACTAGATGTGATAAAGAACTTAAAAATCTAAGCAAGCACACCATATTCTCTAGCTGTCAGTGTATCGATTAATACTCATGTGACAATGCATTATAAATAAATAAGAAAAGAAGAGGGAAATAGTGAGTGAGAGCATCGGGTAAAACACAACAATTGACATGTCAAAATAGAAAAATCACCCATCTTAAGGGCTAGCAGGTTAGTAACGGGTTGCTATGTGCAAAATAATAAAATATCAAACCACAATCAACAGTCCTTTAAAATTAATCCCCAATTGGTGATTGTTTAAGGCTGTTAAAACTTCAAAAAATAACCAGCCCAAATGAATGCAAGTAACACTATCCCTATAACATCACAGAAACTCGTTATTTGTGGTGCGTCAGATTATGAGAGATGTTTTTAAACTTTGATGGCCTGTGGGTTAAATACTGGAGCTGTCAAGACAAATGGCTATCTACATGACCATATCCACCATCTGCTGCGAAAAAACTTCAGGGAAAAAAAACACAAATTGAGTAAAATCAAAATGTGCCTCCTTTAGGAAAGGGGACCCATAACATCACAAATTTTAAGCAAACAGGACATTGCCAAGACTGAATTATTCCAAGCTCAGAGGTGTTGATTCCCACACATTTGATGTGATACCAATGTCTGCAACTGTCACTTCCAATCTGTTCACAAAAGTTTTACATGTAGATAAGCACACAGTTTTTATGTACACGTGATAAAAAATTATGCTTTTACCATTGTTTTACCATTTTGTGCACTATATCAAAATTAATTATGTGTAAAGTGGGTCATGCTGTCTAAAACAAAAAAAAACTTACCTATTTTCTAATCACAATTTCCACATTGGCTACATAGCTCAAGAAGACTGTCTAAAATAAAATGATATTATGAATGATTAGCAGCATCACTAGAATTGCTTTTAAAGCTTAAAAAATGGAAAATATTTAATGGTCTTCCTGGATTCATCTAACTTTTTTTGACCAATTTTATTCCTGTAATGAAGCAGTGCTCTTCTCGAACTAGAATACAAAACTATTAGGTTAGGATTTTTTAAGGTAGTGTTTGACAAATTCAGCAACCTTTAAGGATTATTTTTGTTTGTTTCTTGTAACCTTTTAAACAACCGATTAGCAAAAACTTTTAATTAATGAAAACAATCACAAGAGTGGCTGGTTGTTTTCTGACCAATATTTTGTAACAAAAATATACAATGGCAATACTGTGTCATTTTTTACTATTTTACAGATACTTCTGTTGCTTGTTGTTGAATCAATCAGATCTAAATATGATCAGTTTAAACATTGTGTCGAGTCAGTTACAAAAATGAAACAAAAAGCAAGGTGATAAACTGTATAAGCAAAGATGGATCCCAAAAAAGGATAACTAAGAAATTAATTAAAATACCAAACAAAACAAATGTTTTACTCCTCCAAGTCTGTTAAGAACCAGTATTGAACCGCTTTCTTTTGTGCTGGTAGTTGCTTAATACTTTCTTAATATTGTTTACTGCTAATAGGTTTCCAATCTTTAAATGTTGGTGGCTTTCTCCTAAGAAATAAACCAAAAAACATGAACAATTTTCATTTGAATATGGCGAAATCAGCTGGTTAAAACAAAACAAATACTAAGTTGTAACAGTGTCTGGCAGCTAGGAATTTCATGAATCCACTGTTTTCAAACAGCTAAATGTGTTGGTCCAATCTAAAAAGTATTTTATTGTTTGGAAACTCAGATGAGCTCCTCTTTTTTGCAAGTAACATTCATATTGTCAAATATGGCATTCAGATATCACAATGTGACACACAACAGAGCTTAGACATGTTTAAATAATAAACAAATTGACTAAAAAAAAGTGATTGAACTTTTTCGCCCTGTTAGAGCTCGTCAGACTGCCTGGCAGACAATGAAAGTTCAAAAATCGTAAAAAAACACACTTACCTTTGCTGCTTGCAATTTTTCAAGATTTAACAAATGCCTTATTAAAGTCATAAGCACGAAATATTGCACGAAATTTTACAATTTTAAGACCTAATTTGCTTGTGTTCGGGAAGTATTTTTTATAATTATACATGGATTTAGTCCTGTTGCTTCTTAGTATGGTTTGCAATAGAAGCTGACTAATTGAAATCAAGCAGGGCTGCCACTTTGGTTTGAATGAAATAATCCAGTTTGACCTTAAAATATATCTACAATCATTTAGATGGAAAAACAAAACATCCAAAAATATATCTAAACATAAAATAATCCAATTTAATGTAATGTATTAGCCAAACAAAATGGCATATGAAGGTTTTTAATATAAATTGATCTATATTGATGCTAAAGAAGCTTACTTCTTCCATTTCATCACTCTATTTTTCTGAGACGGGGTTGTGACAATTTAGTGACAGGCTGTCACCTATCGCCTGTCAATGATAGGGTGTCAGGTACAAACTGACACCCTGTCACAGATTTACTGACACCCTGTCACAGATTTATTGACACCCTGTCACTGATTCGATGACGCCCTGTCACAGATTTACTGACACCCTGTCACAGATTCACTGACGCCCTGTCATTGATTTTGACACCCTGTCACTGATTCACTGGCGTCCTGTCAATGATTAAATGACGCCTTGTCACTGATTTATAATTTTCGAAAAAAACAGTGTTTTTGCTTTGTCGTCGGAAAGAGCCAAGCTGCAGAGAGGGGTTTAAAATAAAGATGAAAGGCAGATTTTAAGCATTGTTGCCAGAACTAACATCTGAGTTCTCTAAAATCGTGAATGCGACCACAATGGAAACTTTGGAAATAGCTATAGAACCAGAAAGCACCCTGGAAAACACAAGAGATCATGAATAAATACGATAGAAACTTCTTTCTGAAGAACAAGCCAGTTTCTGTGGACGACCAAGCAAAACCTAACAGTTCGAATACTAGGTGAAAAATTTAGACCAACATCAAGAACTTCCTGCAGAGTTTGGAGAAAAGCTCTGTAGAGTAGGAAGGTGAAACATGGTATCAGTCTCCACCGGATCTTTCTGATCAAAGCACTTTATAATACGGCCAGAAATGCAGTGACAACCCACAGAAGTGCACTTTGGTTGCAGTATGTCAAGAGTGTATGCTGTCGCTTATCTTGTTCAACATATTATTAGAGCACATAATGAGGGAACCAATGGCAGATTTTGAGGAAACAGTGTCAGTGATGGCGGGACAAATTCATTGCAGAGTGGTAAGCAACTTACTGACATTGGACAGTACAATGAGAAGGTATGGAATGGAGATAAGAAGTGACAAAAGCAAGATCATGGTAAGGTCAAGGCAAAGTGATAAAGAGAGCGACATAGAAATTACAATGGAAGGGGAACAACTGGAAGCAGTCTCAATGAAGATGTGACATGAAGACGAAAGTTTCAAGGGTTCGGCCATGTAACATGGAATCATGCACAGCACTGTTAAAGGTCATGAGAAGACACAGGAGACCCAGAACGAACTGGCTTTGGCAATGTTCAGGGGTGAAATGCATGGGACTGGCAGAGGATGAAGATAGATGGAGAAAATGCGCCAACGATCCCAGGACTACAATTATATTCAGGAACTTAATTAAAATGTTAAGGCAATATTGTTGTTACAAAAACTTCTTGAGTAATCATAAAGCATGAAAAAATACTTCAGACAACTTTTATTATTAAACAAAAAACAACAAATTTATGAATGCCTAATATAAAGACTAGATGTGATAAAGAACTTAAAAATCTAAGCAAGCACACCATATTCTCTAGCTGTCAGTGTATCGATTAATACTCATGTGACAATGCATTATAAATAAATAAGAAAAGAAGAGGGAAATAGTGAGTGAGAGCATCGGGTAAAACACAACAATTGACATGTCAAAATAGAAAAATCACCCATCTTAAGGGCTAGCAGGTTAGTAACGGGTTGCTATGTGCAAAATAATAAAATATCAAACCACAATCAACAGTCCTTTAAAATTAATCCCCAATTGGTGATTGTTTAAGGCTGTTAAAACTTCAAAAAATAACCAGCCCAAATGAATGCAAGTAACACTATCCCTATAACATCACAGAAACTCGTTATTTGTGGTGCGTCAGATTATGAGAGATGTTTTTAAACTTTGATGGCCTGTGGGTTAAATACTGGAGCTGTCAAGACAAATGGCTATCTACATGACCATATCCACCATCTGCTGCGAAAAAACTTCAGGGAAAAAAAACACAAATTGAGTAAAATCAAAATGTGCCTCCTTTAGGAAAGGGGACCCATAACATCACAAATTTTAAGCAAACAGGACATTGCCAAGACTGAATTATTCCAAGCTCAGAGGTGTTGATTCCCACACATTTGATGTGATACCAATGTCTGCAACTGTCACTTCCAATCTGTTCACAAAAGTTTTACATGTAGATAAGCACACAGTTTTTATGTACACGTGATAAAAAATTATGCTTTTACCATTGTTTTACCATTTTGTGCACTATATCAAAATTAATTATGTGTAAAGTGGGTCATGCTGTCTAAAACAAAAAAAAACTTACCTATTTTCTAATCACAATTTCCACATTGGCTACATAGCTCAAGAAGACTGTCTAAAATAAAATGATATTATGAATGATTAGCAGCATCACTAGAATTGCTTTTAAAGCTTAAAAAATGGAAAATATTTAATGGTCTTCCTGGATTCATCTAACTTTTTTTGACCAATTTTATTCCTGTAATGAAGCAGTGCTCTTCTCGAACTAGAATACAAAACTATTAGGTTAGGATTTTTTAAGGTAGTGTTTGACAAATTCAGCAACCTTTAAGGATTATTTTTGTTTGTTTCTTGTAACCTTTTAAACAACCGATTAGCAAAAACTTTTAATTAATGAAAACAATCACAAGAGTGGCTGGTTGTTTTCTGACCAATATTTTGTAACAAAAATATACAATGGCAATACTGTGTCATTTTTTACTATTTTACAGATACTTCTGTTGCTTGTTGTTGAATCAATCAGATCTAAATATGATCAGTTTAAACATTGTGTCGAGTCAGTTACAAAAATGAAATAAAAAGCAAGGTGATAAACTGTATAAGCAAAGATGGATCCCAAAAAAGGATAACTAAGAAATTAATTAAAATACCAAACAAAACAAATGTTTTACTCCTCCAAGTCTGTTAAGAACCAGTATTGAACCGCTTTCTTTTGTGCTGGTAGTTGCTTAATACTTTCTTAATATTGTTTACTGCTAATAGGTTTCCAATCTTTAAATGTTGGTGGCTTTCTCCTAAGAAATAAACCAAAAAACATGAACAATTTTCATTTGAATATGGCGAAATCAGCTGGTTAAAACAAAACAAATACTAAGTTGTAACAGTGTCTGGCAGCTAGGAATTTCATGAATCCACTGTTTTCAAACAGCTAAATGTGTTGGTCCAATCTAAAAAGTATTTTATTGTTTGGAAACTCAGATGAGCTCCTCTTTTTTGCAAGTAACATTCATATTGTCAAATATGGCATTCAGATATCACAATGTGACACACAACAGAGCTTAGACATGTTTAAATAATAAACAAATTGACTAAAAAAAAGTGATTGAACTCTTTCGCCCTGTTAGAGCTCGTCAGACTGCCTGGCAGACAATGAAAGTTCAAAAATCGTAAAAAAACACACTTACCTTTGCTGCTTGCAATTTTTCAAGATTTAACAAATGCCTTATTAAAGTCATAAGCACGAAATATTGCACGAAATTTTACAATTTTAAGACCTAATTTGCTTGTGTTCGGGAAGTATTTTTTATAATTATACATGGATTTAGTCCTGTTGCTTCTTAGTATGGTTTGCAATAGAAGCTGACTAATTGAAATCAAGCAGGGCTGCCACTTTGGTTTGAATGAAATAATCCAGTTTGACCTTAAAATATATCTAGAATCATTTAGATGGAAAAACAAAACATCCAAAAAGATATCTAAACATAAAATAATCCAATTTAATGTAATGTATTAACCAAACAAAATGGCATATGAAGGTTTTTAATATAAATTGATCTATATTGATGCTAAAGAAGCTTACTTCTTCCATTTCATCACTCTATTTTTCTGAGACGGGGTTGTGACAATTTAGTGACAGGCTGTCACCTATCGCCTGTCAATGATAGGGTGTCAGGTACAAACTGACACCCTGTCACAGATTTACTGACACCCTGTCACAGATTTATTGACACCCTGTCACTGATTCGATGACGCCCTGTCACAGATTTACTGACACCCTGTCACAGATTCACTGACGCCCTGTCATTGATTTTGACACCCTGTCACTGATTCACTGGCGTCCTGTCAATGATTAAATGACGCCTTGTCACTGATTTATAATTTTCGAAAAAAACAGTGTTTTTGCTTTGTCGTCTGAAAGAGCCAAGCTGCAGAGAGGGGTTTAAAATAAAGATGAAAGGCAGATTTTAAGCATTGTTGCCAGAACTAACATCTGAGTTCTCTAAAATCGTGAATGCGACCACAATGGAAACTTTGGAAATAGCTATAGAACCAGAAAGCACCCTGGAAAACACAAGAGATCATGAATAAATACGATAGAAACTTCTTTCTGAAGAACAAGCCAGTTTCTGTGGACGACCAAGCAAAACCTAACAGTTCGAATACTAGGTGAAAAATTTAGACCAACATCAAGAACTTCCTGCAGAGTTTGGAGAAAAGCTCTGTAGAGTAGGAAGGTGAAACATGGTATCAGTCTCCACCGGATCTTTCTGATCAAAGCACTTTATAATACGGCCAGAAATGCAGTGACAACCCACAGAAGTGCACTTTGGTTGCAGTATGTCAAGAGTGTATGCTGTCGCTTATCTTGTTCAACATATTATTAGAGCACATAATGAGGGAACCAATGGAAGATTTTGAGCAAACAGTGTCAGTGATGGCGGGACAAATTCATTGCAGAGTGGTAAGCAACTTACTGACATTGGACAGTACAATGAGAAGGTATGGAATGGAGATAAGAAGTGACAAAAGCAAGATCATGGTAAGGTCAAGGCAAAGTGATAAAGAGAGCGACATAGAAATTACAATGGAAGGGGAACAACTGGAAGCAGTCTCAATGAAGATGTGACATGAAGACGAAAGTTTCAAGGGTTCGGCCATGTAACATGGAATCATGCACAGCACTGTTAAAGGTCATGAGAAGACACAGGAGACCCAGAACGAACTGGCTTTGGCAATGTTCAGGGGTGAAATGCATGGGACTGGCAGAGGATGAAGATAGATGGAGAAAATGCGCCAACGATCCCAGGACTACAATTATATTCAGGAACTTAATTAAAATGTTAAGGCAATATTGTTGTTACAAAAACTTCTTGAGTAATCATAAAGCATGAAAAAATACTTCAGACAACTTTTATTATTAAACAAAAAACAACAAATTTATGAATGCCTAATATAAAGACTAGATGTGATAAAGAACTTAAAAATCTAAGCAAGCACACCATATTCTCTAGCTGTCAGTGTATCGATTAATACTCATGTGACAATGCATTATAAATAAATAAGAAAAGAAGAGGGAAATAGTGAGTGAGAGCATCGGGTAAAACACAACAATTGACATGTCAAAATAAAAAAATCACCCATCTTAAGGGCTAGCAGGTTAGTAACGGGTTGCTATGTGCAAAATAATAAAATATCAAACCACAATCAACAGTCCTTTAAAATTAATCCCCAATTGGTGATTGTTTAAGGCTGTTAAAACTTCAAAAAATAACCAGCCCAAATGAATGCAAGTAACACTATCCCTATAACATCACAGAAACTCGTTATTTGTGGTGCGTCAGATTATGAGAGATGTTTTTAAACTTTGATGGCCTGTGGGTTAAATACTGGAGCTGTCAAGACAAATGGCTATCTACATGACCATATCCACCATCTGCTGCGAAAAAACTTCAGGGAAAAAAAACACAAATTGAGTAAAATCAAAATGTGCCTCCTTTAGGAAAGGGGACCCATAACATCACAAATTTTAAGCAAACAGGACATTGCCAAGACTGAATTATTCCAAGCTCAGAGGTGTTGATTCCCACACATTTGATGTGATACCAATGTCTGCAACTGTCACTTCCAATCTGTTCACAAAAGTTTTACATGTAGATAAGCACACAGTTTTTATGTACACGTGATAAAAAATTATGCTTTTACCATTGTTTTACCATTTTGTGCACTATATCAAAATTAATTATGTGTAAAGTGGGTCATGCTGTCTAAAACAAAAAAAAAACTTACCTATTTTCTAATCACAATTTCCACATTGGCTACATAGCTCAAGAAGACTGTCTAAAATAAAATGATATTATGAATGATTAGCAGCATCACTAGAATTGCTTTTAAAGCTTAAAAAATGGAAAATATTTAATGGTCTTCCTGGATTCATCTAACTTTTTTTGACCAATTTTATTCCTGTAATGAAGCAGTGCTCTTCTCGAACTAGAATACAAAACTATTAGGTTAGGATTTTTTAAGGTTGTGTTTGACAAATTCAGCAACCTTTAAGGATTATTTTTGTTTTTTTCTTGTAACCTTTTAAACAACCGATTAGCAAAAACTTTTAATTAATTAAAACAATCACAAGAGTGGCTGGTTGTTTTCTGACCAATATTTTGTAACAAAAATATACAATGGTAATACTGTGTCATTTTTTACTATTTTACAGATACTTCTGTTGCTTGTTGTTGAATCAATCAGATCTAAATATGATCAGTTTAAACATTGTGTCGAGTCAGTTACAAAAATGAAATAAAAAGCAAGGTGATAAACTGTATAAGCAAAGATGGATCCCAAAAAAAGGATAACTAAGAAATTAATTAAAATACCAAACAAAACAAATGTTTTACTCCTCCAAGTCTGTTAAGAACCAGTATTGAACCGCTTTCTTTTGTGCTGGTAGTTGCTTAATACTTTCTTAATATTGTTTACTGCTAATAGGTTTCCAATCTTTAAATGTTGGTGGCTTTCTCCTAAGAAATAAACCAAAAAACATGAACAATTTTCATTTGAATATGGCGAAATCAGCTGGTTAAAACAAAACAAATACTAAGTTGTAACAGTGTCTGGCAGCTAGGAATTTCATGAATCCACTGTTTTCAAACAGCTAAATGTGTTGGTCCAATCTAAAAAGTATTTTATTGTTTGGAAACTCAGATGAGCTCCTCTTTTTTGCAAGTAACATTCATATTGTCAAATATGGCATTCAGATATCACAATGTGACACACAACAGAGCTTAGACATGTTTAAATAATAAACAAATTGACTAAAAAAAAGTGATTGAACTCTTTCGCCCTGTTAGAGCTCGTCAGACTGCCTGGCAGACAATGAAAGTTCAAAAATCGTAAAAAAACACACTTACCTTTGCTGCTTGCAATTTTTCAAGATTTAACAAATGCCTTATTAAAGTCATAAGCACGAAATATTGCACGAAATTTTACAATTTTAAGACCTAATTTGCTTGTGTTCGGGAAGTATTTTTTATAATTATACATGGATTTAGTCCTGTTGCTTCTTAGTATGGTTTGCAATAGAAGCTGACTAATTGAAATCAAGCAGGGCTGCCACTTTGGTTTGAATGAAATAATCCAGTTTGACCTTAAAATATATCTAGAATCATTTAGATGGAAAAACAAAACATCCAAAAAGATATCTAAACATAAAATAATCCAATTTAATGTAATGTATTAACCAAACAAAATGGCATATGAAGGTTTTTAATATAAATTGATCTATATTGATGCTAAAGAAGCTTACTTCTTCCATTTCATCACTCTATTTTTCTGAGACGGGGTTGTGACAATTTAGTGACAGGCTGTCACCTATCGCCTGTCAATGATAGGGTGTCAGGTACAAACTGACACCCTGTCACAGATTTACTGACACCCTGTCACAGATTTATTGACACCCTGTCACTGATTCGATGACGCCCTGTCACAGATTTACTGACACCCTGTCACAGATTCACTGACGCCCTGTCATTGATTTTGACACCCTGTCACTGATTCACTGGCGTCCTGTCAATGATTAAATGACGCCTTGTCACTGATTTATAATTTTCGAAAAAAACAGTGTTTTTGCTTTGTCGTCTGAAAGAGCCAAGCTGCAGAGAGGGGTTTAAAATAAAGATGAAAGGCAGATTTTAAGCATTGTTGCCAGAACTAACATCTGAGTTCTCTAAAATCGTGAATGCGACCACAATGGAAACTTTGGAAATAGCTATAGAACCAGAAAGCACCCTGGAAAACACAAGAGATCATGAATAAATACGATAGAAACTTCTTTCTGAAGAACAAGCCAGTTTCTGTGGACGACCAAGCAAAACCTAACAGTTCGAATACTAGGTGAAAAATTTAGACCAACATCAAGAACTTCCTGCAGAGTTTGGAGAAAAGCTCTGTAGAGTAGGAAGGTGAAACATGGTATCAGTCTCCACCGGATCTTTCTGATCAAAGCACTTTATAATACGGCCAGAAATGCAGTGACAACCCACAGAAGTGCACTTTGGTTGCAGTATGTCAAGAGTGTATGCTGTCGCTTATCTTGTTCAACATATTATTAGAGCACATAATGAGGGAAACAATGGCAGATTTTGAGGAAACAGTGTCAGTGATGGCGGGACAAATTCATTGCAGAGTGGTAAGCAACTTACTGACATTGGACAGTACAATGAGAAGGTATGGAATGGAGATAAGAAGTGACAAAAGCAAGATCATGGTAAGGTCAAGGCAAAGTGATAAAGAGAGCGACATAGAAATTACAATGGAAGGGGAACAACTGGAAGCAGTCTCAATGAAGATGTGACATGAAGACGAAAGTTTCAAGGGTTCGGCCATGTAACATGGAATCATGCACAGCACTGTTAAAGGTCATGAGAAGACACAGGAGACCCAGAACGAACTGGCTTTGGCAATGTTCAGGGGTGAAATGCATGGGACTGGCAGAGGATGAAGATAGATGGAGAAAATGCGCCAACGATCCCAGGACTACAATTATATTCAGGAACTTAATTAAAATGTTAAGGCAATATTGTTGTTACAAAAACTTCTTGAGTAATCATAAAGCATGAAAAAATACTTCAGACAACTTTTATTATTAAACAAAAAACAACAAATTTATGAATGCCTAATATAAAGACTAGATGTGATAATAAACTTAAAAATCTAAGCAAGCACACCATATTCTCTAGCTGTCAGTGTATCGATTAATACTCATGTGACAATGCATTATAAATAAATAAGAAAAGAAGAGGGAAATAGTGAGTGAGAGCATCGGGTAAAACACAACAATTGACATGTCAAAATAAAAAAATCACCCATCTTAAGGGCTAGCAGGTTAGTAACGGGTTGCTATGTGCAAAATAATAAAATATCAAACCACAATCAACAGTCCTTTAAAATTAATCCCCAATTGGTGATTGTTTAAGGCTGTTAAAACTTCAAAAAATAACCAGCCCAAATGAATGCAAGTAACACTATCCCTATAACATCACAGAAACTCGTTATTTGTGGTGCGTCAGATTATGAGAGATGTTTTTAAACTTTGATGGCCTGTGGGTTAAATACTGGAGCTGTCAAGACAAATGGCTATCTACATGACCATATCCACCATCTGCTGCGAAAAAACTTCAGGGAAAAAAAACACAAATTGAGTAAAATCAAAATGTGCCTCCTTTAGGAAAGGGGACCCATAACATCACAAATTTTAAGCAAACAGGACATTGCCAAGACTGAATTATTCCAAGCTCAGAGGTGTTGATTCCCACACATTTGATGTGATACCAATGTCTGCAACTGTCACTTCCAATCTGTTCACAAAAGTTTTACATGTAGATAAGCACACAGTTTTTATGTACACGTGATAAAAAATTATGCTTTTACCATTGTTTTACCATTTTGTGCACTATATCAAAATTAATTATGTGTAAAGTGGGTCATGCTGTCTAAAACAAAAAAAAAACTTACCTATTTTCTAATCACAATTTCCACATTGGCTACATAGCTCAAGAAGACTGTCTAAAATAAAATGATATTATGAATGATTAGCAGCATCACTAGAATTGCTTTTAAAGCTTAAAAAATGGAAAATATTTAATGGTCTTCCTGGATTCATCTAACTTTTTTTGACCAATTTTATTCCTGTAATGAAGCAGTGCTCTTCTCGAACTAGAATACAAAACTATTAGGTTAGGATTTTTTAAGGTTGTGTTTGACAAATTCAGCAACCTTTAAGGATTATTTTTGTTTTTTTCTTGTAACCTTTTAAACAACCGATTAGCAAAAACTTTTAATTAATTAAAACAATCACAAGAGTGGCTGGTTGTTTTCTGACCAATATTTTGTAACAAAAATATACAATGGTAATACTGTGTCATTTTTTACTATTTTACAGATACTTCTGTTGCTTGTTGTTGAATCAATCAGATCTAAATATGATCAGTTTAAACATTGTGTCGAGTCAGTTACAAAAATGAAATAAAAAGCAAGGTGATAAACTGTATAAGCAAAGATGGATCCCAAAAAAAGGATAACTAAGAAATTAATTAAAATACCAAACAAAACAAATGTTTTACTCCTCCAAGTCTGTTAAGAACCAGTATTGAACCGCTTTCTTTTGTGCTGGTAGTTGCTTAATACTTTCTTAATATTGTTTACTGCTAATAGGTTTCCAATCTTTAAATGTTGGTGGCTTTCTCCTAAGAAATAAACCAAAAAACATGAACAATTTTCATTTGAATATGGCGAAATCAGCTGGTTAAAACAAAACAAATACTAAGTTGTAACAGTGTCTGGCAGCTAGGAATTTCATGAATCCACTGTTTTCAAACAGCTAAATGTGTTGGTCCAATCTAAAAAGTATTTTATTGTTTGGAAACTCAGATGAGGTCCTCTTTTTTGCAAGTAACATTCATATTGTCAAATATGGCATTCAGATATCACAATGTGACACACAACAGAGCTTAGACATGTTTAAATAATAAACAAATTGACTAAAAAAAAGTGATTGAACTCTTTCGCCCTGTTAGAGCTCGTCAGACTGCCTGGCAGACAATGAAAGTTCAAAAATCGTAAAAAAACACACTTACCTTTGCTGCTTGCAATTTTTCAAGATTTAACAAATGCCTTATTAAAGTCATAAGCACGAAATATTGCACGAAATTTTACAATTTTAAGACCTAATTTGCTTGTGTTCGGGAAGTATTTTTTATAATTATACATGGATTTAGTCCTGTTGCTTCTTAGTATGGTTTGCAATAGAAGCTGACTAATTGAAATCAAGCAGGGCTGCCACTTTGGTTTGAATGAAATAATCCAGTTTGACCTTAAAATATATCTAGAATCATTTAGATGGAAAAACAAAACATCCAAAAAGATATCTAAACATAAAATAATCCAATTTAATGTAATGTATTAACCAAACAAAATGGCATATGAAGGTTTTTAATATAAATTGATCTATATTGATGCTAAAGAAGCTTACTTCTTCCATTTCATCACTCTATTTTTCTGAGACGGGGTTGTGACAATTTAGTGACAGGCTGTCACCTATCGCCTGTCAATGATAGGGTGTCAGGTACAAACTGACACCCTGTCACAGATTTACTGACACCCTGTCACAGATTTATTGACACCCTGTCACTGATTCGATGACGCCCTGTCACAGATTTACTGACACCCTGTCACAGATTCACTGACGCCCTGTCATTGATTTTGACACCCTGTCACTGATTCACTGGCGTCCTGTCAATGATTAAATGACGCCTTGTCACTGATTTATAATTTTCGAAAAAAACAGTGTTTTTGCTTTGTCGTCTGAAAGAGCCAAGCTGCAGAGAGGGGTTTAAAATAAAGATGAAAGGCAGATTTTAAGCATTGTTGCCAGAACTAACATCTGAGTTCTCTAAAATCGTGAATGCGACCACAATGGAAACTTTGGAAATAGCTATAGAACCAGAAAGCACCCTGGAAAACACAAGAGATCATGAATAAATACGATAGAAACTTCTTTCTGAAGAACAAGCCAGTTTCTGTGGACGACCAAGCAAAACCTAACAGTTCGAATACTAGGTGAAAAATTTAGACCAACATCAAGAACTTCCTGCAGAGTTTGGAGAAAAGCTCTGTAGAGTAGGAAGGTGAAACATGGTATCAGTCTCCACCGGATCTTTCTGATCAAAGCACTTTATAATACGGCCAGAAATGCAGTGACAACCCACAGAAGTGCACTTTGGTTGCAGTATGTCAAGAGTGTATGCTGTCGCTTATCTTGTTCAACATATTATTAGAGCACATAATGAGGGAACCAATGGAAGATTTTGAGCAAACAGTGTCAGTGATGGCGGGACAAATTCATTGCAGAGTGGTAAGCAACTTACTGACATTGGACAGTACAATGAGAAGGTATGGAATGGAGATAAGAAGTGACAAAAGCAAGATCATGGTAAGGTCAAGGCAAAGTGATAAAGAGAGCGACATAGAAATTACAATGGAAGGGGAACAACTGGAAGCAGTCTCAATGAAGATGTGACATGAAGACGAAAGTTTCAAGGGTTCGGCCATGTAACATGGAATCATGCACAGCACTGTTAAAGGTCATGAGAAGACACAGGAGACCCAGAACGAACTGGCTTTGGCAATGTTCAGGGGTGAAATGCATGGGACTGGCAGAGGATGAAGATAGATGGAGAAAATGCGCCAACGATCCCAGGACTACAATTATATTCAGGAACTTAATTAAAATGTTAAGGCAATATTGTTGTTACAAAAACTTCTTGAGTAATCATAAAGCATGAAAAAATACTTCAGACAACTTTTATTATTAAACAAAAAACAACAAATTTATGAATGCCTAATATAAAGACTAGATGTGATAAAGAACTTAAAAATCTAAGCAAGCACACCATATTCTCTAGCTGTCAGTGTATCGATTAATACTCATGTGACAATGCATTATAAATAAATAAGAAAAGAAGAGGGAAATAGTGAGTGAGAGCATCGGGTAAAACACAACAATTGACATGTCAAAATAAAAAAATCACCCATCTTAAGGGCTAGCAGGTTAGTAACGGGTTGCTATGTGCAAAATAATAAAATATCAAACCACAATCAACAGTCCTTTAAAATTAATCCCCAATTGGTGATTGTTTAAGGCTGTTAAAACTTCAAAAAATAACCAGCCCAAATGAATGCAAGTAACACTATCCCTATAACATCACAGAAACTCGTTATTTGTGGTGCGTCAGATTATGAGAGATGTTTTTAAACTTTGATGGCCTGTGGGTTAAATACTGGAGCTGTCAAGACAAATGGCTATCTACATGACCATATCCACCATCTGCTGCGAAAAAACTTCAGGGAAAAAAAACACAAATTGAGTAAAATCAAAATGTGCCTCCTTTAGGAAAGGGGACCCATAACATCACAAATTTTAAGCAAACAGGACATTGCCAAGACTGAATTATTCCAAGCTCAGAGGTGTTGATTCCCACACATTTGATGTGATACCAATGTCTGCAACTGTCACTTCCAATCTGTTCACAAAAGTTTTACATGTAGATAAGCACACAGTTTTTATGTACACGTGATAAAAAATTATGCTTTTACCATTGTTTTACCATTTTGTGCACTATATCAAAATTAATTATGTGTAAAGTGGGTCATGCTGTCTAAAACAAAAAAAAAAACTTACCTATTATCTAATCACAATTTCCACATTGGCTACATAGCTCAAGAAGACTGTCTAAAATAAAATGATATTATGAATGATTAGCAGCATCACTAGAATTGCTTTTAAAGCTTAAAAAATGGAAAATATTTAATGGTCTTCCTGGATTCATCTAACTTTTTTTGACCAATTTTATTCCTGTAATGAAGCAGTGCTCTTCTCGAACTAGAATACAAAACTATTAGGTTAGGATTTTTTAAGGTTGTGTTTGACAAATTCAGCAACCTTTAAGGATTATTTTTGTTTTTTTCTTGTAACCTTTTAAACAACCGATTAGCAAAAACTTTTAATTAATTAAAACAATCACAAGAGTGGCTGGTTGTTTTCTGACCAATATTTTGTAACAAAAATATACAATGGTAATACTGTGTCATTTTTTACTATTTTACAGATACTTCTGTTGCTTGTTGTTGAATCAATCAGATCTAAATATGATCAGTTTAAACATTGTGTCGAGTCAGTTACAAAAATGAAATAAAAAGCAAGGTGATAAACTGTATAAGCAAAGATGGATCCCAAAAAAAGGATAACTAAGAAATTAATTAAAATACCAAACAAAACAAATGTTTTACTCCTCCAAGTCTGTTAAGAACCAGTATTGAACCGCTTTCTTTTGTGCTGGTAGTTGCTTAATACTTTCTTAATATTTTTTACTGCTAATAGGTTTCCAATCTTTAAATGTTGGTGGCTTTCTCCTAAGAAATAAACCAAAAAACATGAACAATTTTCATTTGAATATGGCGAAATCAGCTGGTTAAAACAAAACAAATACTAAGTTGTAACAGTGTCTGGCAGCTAGGAATTTCATGAATCCACTGTTTTCAAACAGCTAAATGTGTTGGTCCAATCTAAAAAGTATTTTATTGTTTGGAAACTCAGATGAGCTCCTCTTTTTTGCAAGTAACATTCATATTGTCAAATATGGCATTCAGATATCACAATGTGACACACAACAGAGCTTAGACATGTTTAAATAATAAACAAATTGACTAAAAAAAAGTGATTGAACTCTTTTGCCCTGTTAGAGCTCGTCAGACTGCCTGGCAGACAATGAAAGTTCAAAAATCGTAAAAAAACACACTTACCTTTGCTGCTTGCAATTTTTCAAGATTTAACAAATGCCTTATTAAAGTCATAAGCACGAAATATTGCACGAAATTTTACAATTTTAAGACCTAATTTGCTTGTGTTCGGGAAGTATTTTTTATAATTATACATGGATTTAGTCCTGTTGCTTCTTAGTATGGTTTGCAATAGAAGCTGACTAATTGAAATCAAGCAGGGCTGCCACTTTGGTTTGAATGAAATAATCCAGTTTGACCTTAAAATATATCTAGAATCATTTAGATGGAAAAACAAAACATCCAAAAATATATCTAAACATAAAATAATCCAATTTAATGTAATGTATTAACCAAACAAAATGGCATATGAAGGTTTTTAATATAAATTGATCTATATTGATGCTAAAGAAGCTTACTTCTTCCATTTCATCACTCTATTTTTCTGAGACGGGGTTGTGACAATTTAGTGACAGGCTGTCACCTATCGCCTGTCAATGATAGGGTGTCAGGTACAAACTGACACCCTGTCACAGATTTACTGACACCCTGTCACAGATTTATTGACACCCTGTCACTGATTCGATGACGCCCTGTCACAGATTTACTGACACCCTGTCACAGATTCACTGACGCCCTGTCATTGATTTTGACACCCTGTCACTGATTCACTGGCGTCCTGTCAATGATTAAATGACGCCTTGTCACTGATTTATAATTTTCGAAAAAAACAGTGTTTTTGCTTTGTCGTCTGAAAGAGCCAAGCTGCAGAGAGGGGTTTAAAATAAAGATGAAAGGCAGATTTTAAGCATTGTTGCCAGAACTAACATCTGAGTTCTCTAAAATCGTGAATGCGACCACAATGGAAACTTTGGAAATAGCTATAGAACCAGAAAGCACCCTGGAAAACACAAGAGATCATGAATAAATACGATAGAAACTTCTTTCTGAAGAACAAGCCAGTTTCTGTGGACGACCAAGCAAAACCTAACAGTTCGAATACTAGGTGAAAAATTTAGACCAACATCAAGAACTTCCTGCAGAGTTTGGAGAAAAGCTCTGTAGAGTAGGAAGGTGAAACATGGTATCAGTCTCCACCGGATCTTTCTGATCAAAGCACTTTATAATACGGCCAGAAATGCAGTGACAACCCACAGAAGTGCACTTTGGTTGCAGTATGTCAAGAGTGTATGCTGTCGCTTATCTTGTTCAACATATTATTAGAGCACATAATGAGGGAACCAATGGAAGATTTTGAGCAAACAGTGTCAGTGATGGCGGGACAAATTCATTGCAGAGTGGTAAGCAACTTACTGACATTGGACAGTACAATGAGAAGGTATGGAATGGAGATAAGAAGTGACAAAAGCAAGATCATGGTAAGGTCAAGGCAAAGTGATAAAGAGAGCGACATAGAAATTACAATGGAAGGGGAACAACTGGAAGCAGTCTCAATGAAGATGTGACATGAAGACGAAAGTTTCAAGGGTTCGGCCATGTAACATGGAATCATGCACAGCACTGTTAAAGGTCATGAGAAGACACAGGAGACCCAGAACGAACTGGCTTTGGCAATGTTCAGGGGTGAAATGCATGGGACTGGCAGAGGATGAAGATAGATGGAGAAAATGCGCCAACGATCCCAGGACTACAATTATATTCAGGAACTTAATTAAAATGTTAAGGCAATATTGTTGTTACAAAAACTTCTTGAGTAATCATAAAGCATGAAAAAATACTTCAGACAACTTTTATTATTAAACAAAAAACAACAAATTTATGAATGCCTAATATAAAGACTAGATGTGATAAAGAACTTAAAAATCTAAGCAAGCACACCATATTCTCTAGCTGTCAGTGTATCGATTAATACTCATGTGACAATGCATTATAAATAAATAAGAAAAGAAGAGGGAAATAGTGAGTGAGAGCATCGGGTAAAACACAACAATTGACATGTCAAAATAAAAAAATCACCCATCTTAAGGGCTAGCAGGTTAGTAACGGGTTGCTATGTGCAAAATAATAAAATATCAAACCACAATCAACAGTCCTTTAAAATTAATCCCCAATTGGTGATTGTTTAAGGCTGTTAAAACTTCAAAAAATAACCAGCCCAAATGAATGCAAGTAACACTATCCCTATAACATCACAGAAACTCGTTATTTGTGGTGCGTCAGATTATGAGAGATGTTTTTAAACTTTGATGGCCTGTGGGTTAAATACTGGAGCTGTCAAGACAAATGGCTATCTACATGACCATATCCACCATCTGCTGCGAAAAAACTTCAGGGAAAAAAAACACAAATTGAGTAAAATCAAAATGTGCCTCCTTTAGGAAAGGGGACCCATAACATCACAAATTTTAAGCAAACAGGACATTGCCAAGACTGAATTATTCCAAGCTCAGAGGTGTTGATTCCCACACATTTGATGTGATACCAATGTCTGCAACTGTCACTTCCAATCTGTTCACAAAAGTTTTACATGTAGATAAGCACACAGTTTTTATGTACACGTGATAAAAAATTATGCTTTTACCATTGTTTTACCATTTTGTGCACTATATCAAAATTAATTATGTGTAAAGTGGGTCATGCTGTCTAAAACAAAAAAAAAACTTACCTATTATCTAATCACAATTTCCACATTGGCTACATAGCTCAAGAAGACTGTCTAAAATAAAATGATATTATGAATGATTAGCAGCATCACTAGAATTGCTTTTAAAGCTTAAAAAATGGAAAATATTTAATGGTCTTCCTGGATTCATCTAACTTTTTTTGACCAATTTTATTCCTGTAATGAAGCAGTGCTCTTCTCGAACTAGAATACAAAACTATTAGGTTAGGATTTTTTAAGGTTGTGTTTGACAAATTCAGCAACCTTTAAGGATTATTTTTGTTTTTTTCTTGTAACCTTTTAAACAACCGATTAGCAAAAACTTTTAATTAATTAAAACAATCACAAGAGTGGCTGGTTGTTTTCTGACCAATATTTTGTAACAAAAATATACAATGGTAATACTGTGTCATTTTTTACTATTTTACAGATACTTCTGTTGCTTGTTGTTGAATCAATCAGATCTAAATATGATCAGTTTAAACATTGTGTCGAGTCAGTTACAAAAATGAAATAAAAAGCAAGGTGATAAACTGTATAAGCAAAGATGGATCCCAAAAAAAGGATAACTAAGAAATTAATTAAAATACCAAACAAAACAAATGTTTTACTCCTCCAAGTCTGTTAAGAACCAGTATTGAACCGCTTTCTTTTGTGCTGGTAGTTGCTTAATACTTTCTTAATATTTTTTACTGCTAATAGGTTTCCAATCTTTAAATGTTGGTGGCTTTCTCCTAAGAAATAAACCAAAAAACATGAACAATTTTCATTTGAATATGGCGAAATCAGCTGGTTAAAACAAAACAAATACTAAGTTGTAACAGTGTCTGGCAGCTAGGAATTTCATGAATCCACTGTTTTCAAACAGCTAAATGTGTTGGTCCAATCTAAAAAGTATTTTATTGTTTGGAAACTCAGATGAGCTCCTCTTTTTTGCAAGTAACATTCATATTGTCAAATATGGCATTCAGATATCACAATGTGACACACAACAGAGCTTAGACATGTTTAAATAATAAACAAATTGACTAAAAAAAAGTGATTGAACTCTTTTGCCCTGTTAGAGCTCGTCAGACTGCCTGGCAGACAATGAAAGTTCAAAAATCGTAAAAAAACACACTTACCTTTGCTGCTTGCAATTTTTCAAGATTTAACAAATGCCTTATTAAAGTCATAAGCACGAAATATTGCACGAAATTTTACAATTTTAAGACCTAATTTGCTTGTGTTCGGGAAGTATTTTTTATAATTATACATGGATTTAGTCCTGTTGCTTCTTAGTATGGTTTGCAATAGAAGCTGACTAATTGAAATCAAGCAGGGCTGCCACTTTGGTTTGAATGAAATAATCCAGTTTGACCTTAAAATATATCTAGAATCATTTAGATGGAAAAACAAAACATCCAAAAATATATCTAAACATAAAATAATCCAATTTAATGTAATGTATTAACCAAACAAAATGGCATATGAAGGTTTTTAATATAAATTGATCTATATTGATGCTAAAGAAGCTTACTTCTTCCATTTCATCACTCTATTTTTCTGAGACGGGGTTGTGACAATTTAGTGACAGGCTGTCACCTATCGCCTGTCAATGATAGGGTGTCAGGTACAAACTGACACCCTGTCACAGATTTACTGACACCCTGTCACAGATTTATTGACACCCTGTCACTGATTCGATGACGCCCTGTCACAGATTTACTGACACCCTGTCACAGATTCACTGACGCCCTGTCATTGATTTTGACACCCTGTCACTGATTCACTGGCGTCCTGTCAATGATTAAATGACGCCTTGTCACTGATTTATAATTTTCGAAAAAAACAGTGTTTTTGCTTTGTCGTCTGAAAGAGCCAAGCTGCAGAGAGGGGTTTAAAATAAAGATGAAAGGCAGATTTTAAGCATTGTTGCCAGAACTAACATCTGAGTTCTCTAAAATCGTGAATGCGACCACAATGGAAACTTTGGAAATAGCTATAGAACCAGAAAGCACCCTGGAAAACACAAGAGATCATGAATAAATACGATAGAAACTTCTTTCTGAAGAACAAGCCAGTTTCTGTGGACGACCAAGCAAAACCTAACAGTTCGAATACTAGGTGAAAAATTTAGACCAACATCAAGAACTTCCTGCAGAGTTTGGAGAAAAGCTCTGTAGAGTAGGAAGGTGAAACATGGTATCAGTCTCCACCGGATCTTTCTGATCAAAGCACTTTATAATACGGCCAGAAATGCAGTGACAACCCACAGAAGTGCACTTTGGTTGCAGTATGTCAAGAGTGTATGCTGTCGCTTATCTTGTTCAACATATTATTAGAGCACATAATGAGGGAACCAATGGCAGATTTTGAGGAAACAGTGTCAGTGATGGCGGGACAAATTCATTGCAGAGTGGTAAGCAACTTACTGACATTGGACAGTACAATGAGAAGGTATGGAATGGAGATAAGAAGTGACAAAAGCAAGATCATGGTAAGGTCAAGGCAAAGTGATAAAGAGAGTGTTACGGAATTATTTCGGCAGCTTTGGGAATACGGCTAAAAGACCTTTCAAGTGGCGATGTTAATCCCAATCGATCTGTTTATGTCTAATTCTGTACACCTTAAACCAAAACTGCCTCCCTAATTCGGAAACTGCCCGAACCCTGCAATAACGGCTCACCACTAAGCCAAAGAGAGACCACAAACTGGTTTCACTAATGGGCGCCTTGTTTAAATAAAACAATAAAAAGCATTCGCATAAAACGACTCCGAATTCGACAAGTTCCACTACAAGTCAACGCCAGCCAATACACGACACAAAACAACACGGTGTTACTCGCACGGCGCCCAAAGGAAGACTGACCATGATTTCTTCTCAAACACGTTTTACCACACCAATCACGTTGATTAACAAATCACGTGATTCCAAGAGGCACATCCGGGTATCGCAGAACCAACAAGTGTGAACACGCATACGGCACATATGAGGCGAACGTATAAAACACAGAAAAAGCATCATGTGTAACGAGAAACATTTAGTGAAGATACTGTGTGGTGAGAATAATGCGCAAAACAATTAAGTGAAGAAATGAGTGACGAAACATGACAACGAATAAACAAAACAATTAGGTGAAGAAATGAGTGGCGAAACATAACAACGATTAAACAAAACAATTAAGTGAATAAATGAGTGGCGAAACATAACAACGATTAAACAAAACAATTAAGTGAATAAATGAGTGGCGAAACATAACAACGATTATACAGACTAAACAATAGTGAAACACAGGATAATAAACTGTAAAGAATGTTATGTGCATGAAGGTGTGTAATAATCCGAACAAATATAACAAAGTAACGTGAAAGAATAAGTGAAAATACGTGTGTGAAGGTAAAATAATCAAAAGATGCGTTATAAACAGAACGTGATTAAAATTCGCCACATTCCCCCCGACTTAAAATGGTCCTACTCCCGTAGGACAACAGTCTACACCATCGTTTCCGGTGAATATCGCGCTGGTCGACGACGTACCCGAGTCGACCTTCTGCACCCATCCGAATTGCCCTGAGGATTCCACTCAGTTGTGTCGTCCTGTGAAACTACTTTAGGGTTGTAAACATACACGACTGCAGGCATTTCAGGTGGCGGTTGCGGATGTTCTAAAGGTTCTTGCGTGAGGCAGGGGAATGTACTCGTCGTTGGCTTTAGTCTGTTAAAATGTACAGTTTGCCTCTTGCCTGTCGCGTCTTCGATTACGTAATTCACAGGACCTCGAATATCGGTGATCCTGTATGGTCCCTTGTATGGATACTGAAGTTTTTTACTTTGTCCAAGCGGGACGACCGGGTTTGTCAACAAAACAAATTCGCCTACCGAGTAGGGTCTTCCTTGTTGACGTTGATTGTACCAGTCTTCCATCCGCTTCCGTTGCGTCGTGAGACTCTCTCTCACTACCTCTTCCGCAAGCTGTAGACCATCACGAAGCTGGTCAATCTCCACTCCATACGAATGTGTGGTGTCACGCGCCAAAGACCCCATCAAGTCTGCCGGCAATCGCAATGGTCGTCCGGTTAAGAGAGTATGCGGAGCTTCTCCCGTTGCATCGTGGGCACTCGCGTTGTAGGCGGCCACCACTCCTGGTAATGCTTCGTCCCACCGCCGGTTATCTTGCTGTATATAATTTCGGATCATAGTAATAATGGTCTTATTGTTACGTTCGACCCCACCGTTCCCAGGCGCGTGGTATGATGTCGTGCGACTTTTCTTACATCCCATTAGGCGCAATAATTCTGCGAACAAATGGCTTTCAAAATTTGAACCGCGGTCGGAATGAACAGTCTCCGGTACCCCATGTACGGTGAACCAATTTCGATATAACAAACTGGCGGTCTCATTGGCAGTTTGATTTCGCATCGGCCAGGCTCTTACGTATTTTGTGAAAATGTCACACGCTACCAAAATAAACTGGTAACCCGATCGGGTGAGAGGTAGAGGTCCGACAACGTCCACTTCGATCCTTTGCATGGGTCTGTCCTCCGTTGAGGGCATGAGCGGGGCTTGAAAATGATGCGTGGGTCTTTTATTGTATTGACAGGTGACGCAGTTGCGGCAAAAGGTCTCGACAGAATCGCGCCATTTATACCAATAAAAGCGTTCCGCTATCTTAGCCAGCGTCTTAGCTATGCCCAAATGCCCTCCCCCGTGTACGTTATCATGAAGATTTGACATTGCTTCATCGACTAAACTCTGTGGCAAAACAATTACAGAATCACTGCCTAGTGTAGAGTTTCCACGACAACAAAGTACACCTGCTTTAAGTAGGAGGCTGGGAAAGCGAGACCAATAATGGCGAAGTACTGGTGATTCTTTTCTAACGGTTTTGAATTTCGGGCGCATACCTTTATTCAACCATTCCAAGACGACTGCTAGATCAGGGTCATTTTTCTGCCGCTCCAACAAGTCCTCACGTTGATATCCTACCGTAGACTTTAAGTCAACGACGTGAACTTGGGTATCTTCGACACCCTCGACCAATTTGTATGGGCATGCCCCGCAATCTTCTATGTCATCAAGGCGTGACAGAGCGTCTGCATTCCTATGTTTGCTTCCCGACCTGTGATGGATTTCAAAGTCATACGCGGATAGGTGCTCTACCCAGCGGGCGCACTGCCCGTATAACTCTCTAGACTTCCAAAGCCACCTTAACGAAGAATGGTCGGTTCGTAAGGTAAATTTTTGACCCAGTAAGTAACACCGGTACAACTTTGTCGCAAATATTACGGCCAAAAGCTCTTTTCTCGTGGTGGAATAGTTGCGTTCCGACCTGCTCAAAGTGCGACTACCATAGGCGACCACGCATTCCTTACCGTCGATTTCCTGAGAAAGGACACAGCCAACGGCAGCGTCAGACGCATCCGTATCCAGTATAAACGGCATGTTAAAGTCAGGGTATCGAAGAATTGGTGCAGTCGTCAAGTGTTGTTTTAGTTGAGAGAAGGCATCCTGACACTGGTCATCCCACTGAAATCTTCTTCCCTTTTCCGTCAACCGGTGAAGAGGACCCGCGATCTGTGCGTAACCGCAAATAAATTTACGATAGTAGGAAGTAAGGCCTAGAAACTGCCGGATTTCTTTTACGTTGCGGGGGGTCGGCCATTTAGCAACTGCCTTTATTTTGTTAGGGTCGCATCGTATGCCCTCTTTTGATAATACGTGGCCCAAAAAGTCTACTTCGTGTTTAAATAGAGTGCACTTGCTAGGTTTTAAAGTTAGACCAGCCGATTTGATTCTTGCTAGCACGTCCGACAGTCGCTTTAAATGCTCTTCGAAAGTTTTCGAGTATACAATGATATCATCCAAGTACGCTAGGGCCCCCTGCCATTCGATTCCGTTCAGGACAATACGCATCAGTCGCTGAAAAGTCGCTGCAGAATTGCACAGGCCCATGGGCATTACATTAAATTCAAAAAGCCCGACGTGGCTAGTGAAAGCCGTTTTCTCCCGGGAAGAGGTGTCCATTGCAACCTGCCAATAATTTTTGCAACCTGCCGGATTTTAGATCCAAAGTTGAAAAATAGGCGGCGTTGGACATTTGATCTAAACTGTCATCTATCCGCGGAATCGGGTAGCTAATTTTTTTAGTTAACTCATTCAACTTGCGGTAATCAACGCAAAAACGAGTCTCACCGGATTTCTTTCGGACCAACACAATCGGGCTGCTCCACGGTGATTTTGAAGGTCGGATTAGGCCTTGTCTGTCCATTTCAGCTAAAATCTCCTCTACCTTCGCTTTGTTGTGATGAGGCATGCGACGCGGTGGCTGTCTTACAGGGCCGTTGTCACCCGTGTCGATAACATGACGCACTATATCAGTGCGCCCCAAGACATCTTTGGAAGTCGAAAACGCTTGTTGATTGGCACGAAGCAAATCGAACAATTCACGTTGTTGATCTGCCGTTAATCGGTCACCGATGGTGACTTTGTCTACAATGTCCTGAAACGGATCTTGGTTAGATATTTTCTGGGCCGATACGGAACAAATCTGGGTGTCTGTAACAAAACACTCAGGGTGTTTACATCCAGGGACACTTCCCTCTACCACTATACAAGAACCCGGGATTTTGCAATCGAGGTTACCAAAAGCATACACAGGTGTAACCGTAGCGAATCTCGCCCCACTTGGTATTGTTACATCCTCATCCCCCAAATTTGCCACAAACACCTTCACCTCGCGGCTTTGCGCCATCGTTACACTTGTCGCAGTCAATAACCCAAATCTCTCCACGAACCCAGCTATCTGCTCCGTTAGAACCGGAGTGGCCAACTCTTGTGAATTAAGAGATTCTTGACATAAGCTGCCTGTTACACATACCTCTGCGAACGCTGGGATAAGGACGTCATCCGCAACACATACGTCACAGGGTTGGGACAAGGCTGTCGGAGAACTAAAGAGCGGAAGTCTGGCGTTTCCTGCCGTTAGAGTATTTTCCCTGTAGCAGATTCGGCACGCATTGGCCTGCAGAAAATCCAATCCTAGAATAAAATCATGGTTGAGGTTCTGCACGATATAAACGGTCGCATGATTCGTTATGCCACCAACTCTAAGGGGAAGGCTAATACTGCCCTTTACCGCCAATTGCAGCCCATCGGCACCTACCAAGTGCTTGGAAGGGGACCTGTTTATCTGTAGGTTTTGTTCTACGCCGAATGAGTCCCATTTTATCGCACTCATCAGACATACACCCGAGCCGGTGTCTAACAAAGCACACATGGTTGTCTGCCCCACCCAAATGGAAACAAACCGTGCCAGCGCTGACGGTAATGCGATTCTCTCCTTAGGCATAGTTTCCGGCCCTGGTCTGTTTGCTCTGCCTGGTGCGGTTGGTTGTTGACTTGGGGATTCTTTTACGTCCACTGGGTGTTTGGACGGTCTGCAAAAAGAAGTTGGTAGTGACCTAGCCTCGCGACTTACCCTAATAATTTTGGGGCGCATACCCGCAGGTGTGGACAGTCGCGTCGAAAATGACCTGGCTGCCCGCAACCGTAGCACTTGGGTTTTTGCTCGTGTTTGGCAAAAAAATGTCCTGTTCTTTTAAGGGAATCCACTTCAGCTTGCAGAGTCTTCAACGTGTCCTCGAATTTAGCACTCCGTTCCGCCGTACGGCGCTCCATGTCTTCAAGCTTTTTAAAAATTACCTCCATTTCCGATGTTTTTGCGTTAACCGTGGCCACCTGGACAAAGCTAGGTACTTGAGCATCGACCACGACCTGTGCGGCGGCTCTGAACGTCCTCGTGTACTTGGTGGCCGCAGGGATAGTTTCCGCAAGGCGCCTGTCTTGCAAGCCTTGTAGCAATGTAATGTAGAGCACTTCGTTTTTGAGTGCAGCTTCCGAAGAGTTGCTGTAAGCATTATCCCCCAGTGTTTGCAAGGCATAAACAAAGTCTCGCGCGGATTCGCCAGGTAACTGCACGCGCCTTATCAGCTCGGCGCGTTGGCGTTCTGCGTGTTGGCCGCTAGACTTATGACGCAGTGCGCGTTCCTTCAAGTCCTTAAACGGAATTGTAAAGAGATTGGAGTCCTTCTCTTGTATTGCCCATTTCAGATCATTGCCAATGCTTGCTAAAAACAGATGCCGTTTCATTTCTTCTGAAGCATCAACGCTCGTACAATAAGATTCGAGCATATTAAAATATTGACCTAGATCCTCCCCAGGCCGTAAAGGCGGAGGTCGCATTAAAACGTTAAAAGACATTATAAAATCAACCTAAAATACAATACTTAAAAACACAAAAAGGGGAGTCATCCTAGTAAAACCAGCGGGTAGTGGTGACAGGGTCCTGGCGTGCTCGCCAAGTTGTTACGGAATTATTTCGGCAGCTTTGGGAATACGGCTAAAAGACCTTTCAAGTGGCGATGTTAATCCCAATCGATCTGTTTATGTCTAATTCTGTACACCTTAAACCAAAACTGCCTCCCTAATTCGGAAACTGCCCGAACCCTGCAATAACGGCTCACCACTAAGCCAAAGAGAGACCACAAACTGGTTTCACTAATGGGCGCCTTGTTTAAATAAAACAATAAAAAGCATTCGCATAAAACGACTCCGAATTCGACAAGTTCCACTACAAGTCAACGCCAGCCAATACACGACACAAAACAACACGGTGTTACTCGCACGGCGCCCAAAGGAAGACTGACCATGATTTCTTCTCAAACACGTTTTACCACACCAATCACGTTGATTAACAAATCACGTGATTCCAAGAGGCACATCCGGGTATCGCAGAACCAACAAGTGTGAACACGCATACGGCACATATGAGGCGAACGTATAAAACACAGAAAAAGCATCATGTGTAACGAGAAACATTTAGTGAAGATACTGTGTGGTGAGAATAATGCGCAAAACAATTAAGTGAAGAAATGAGTGACGAAACATGACAACGAATAAACAAAACAATTAGGTGAAGAAATGAGTGGCGAAACATAACAACGATTAAACAAAACAATTAAGTGAATAAATGAGTGGCGAAACATAACAACGATTAAACAAAACAATTAAGTGAATAAATGAGTGGCGAAACATAACAACGATTATACAGACTAAACAATAGTGAAACACAGGATAATAAACTGTAAAGAATGTTATGTGCATGAAGGTGTGTAATAATCCGAACAAATATAACAAAGTAACGTGAAAGAATAAGTGAAAATACGTGTGTGAAGGTAAAATAATCAAAAGATGCGTTATAAACAGAACGTGATTAAAATTCGCCACAAGAGCGACATAGAAATTACAATGGAAGGGGAACAACTGGAAGCAGTCTCAATGAAGATGTGACATGAAGACGAAAGTTTCAAGGGTTCGGCCATGTAACATGGAATCATGCACAGCACTGTTAAAGGTCATGAGAAGACACAGGAGACCCAGAACGAACTGGCTTTGGCAATGTTCAGGGGTGAAATGCATGGGACTGGCAGAGGATGAAGATAGATGGAGAAAATGCGCCAACGATCCCAGGACTACAATTATATTCAGGAACTTAATTAAAATGTTAAGGCAATATTGTTGTTACAAAAACTTCTTGAGTAATCATAAAGCATGAAAAAATACTTCAGACAACTTTTATTATTAAACAAAAAACAACAAATTTATGAATGCCTAATATAAAGACTAGATGTGATAAAGAACTTAAAAATCTAAGCAAGCACACCATATTCTCTAGCTGTCAGTGTATCGATTAATACTCATGTGACAATGCATTATAAATAAATAAGTAAAGAAGAGGGAAATAGTGAGTGAGAGCATCGGGTAAAACACAACAATTGACATGTCAAAATAAAAAAATCACCCATCTTAAGGGCTAGCAGGTTAGTAACGGGTTGCTATGTGCAAAATAATAAAATATCAAACCACAATCAACAGTCCTTTAAAATTAATCCCCAATTGGTGATTGTTTAAGGCTGTTAAAACTTCAAAAAATAACCAGCCCAAATGAATGCAAGTAACACTATCCCTATAACATCACAGAAACTCGTTATTTGTGGTGCGTCAGATTATGAGAGATGTTTTTAAACTTTGATAGCCTGTGGGTTAAATACTGGAGCTGTCAAGACAAATGGCTATCTACATGACCATATCCACCATCTGCTGCGAAAAAACTTCAGGGAAAAAAACACAAATTGAGTAAAATCAAAATGTGCCTCCTTTAGGAAAGGGGACCCATAACATCACAAATTTTAAGCAAACAGGACATTGCCAAGACTGAATTATTCCAAGCTCAGAGGTGTTGATTCCCACACATTTGATGTGATACCAATGTCTGCAACTGTCACTTCCAATCTGTTCACAAAAGTTTTACATGTAGATAAGCACACAGTTTTTATGTACACGTGATAAAAAAATTATGCTTTTACCATTGTTTTACCATTTTGTGCACTATATCAAAATTAATTATGTGTAAAGTGGGTCATGCTGTCTAAAACAAAAAAAAAACTTACCTATTTTCTAATCACAATTTCCACATTGGCTACATAGCTCAAGAAGACTGTCTAAAATAAAATGATATTATGAATGATTAGCAGCATCACTAGAATTGCTTTTAAAGCTTAAAAAATGGAAAATATTTAATGGTCTTCCTGGATTCATCTAACTTTTTTTGACCAATTTTATTCCTGTAATGAAGCAGTGCTCTTCTCGAACTAGAATACAAAACTATTAGGTTAGGATTTTTTAAGGTTGTGTTTGACAAATTCAGCAACCTTTAAGGATTATTTTTGTTTTTTTCTTGTAACCTTTTAAACAACCGATTAGCAAAAACTTTTAATTAATTAAAACAATCACAAGAGTGGCTGGTTGTTTTCTGACCAATATTTTGTAACAAAAATATACAATGGTAATACTGTGTCATTTTTTACTATTTTACAGATACTTCTGTTGCTTGTTGTTGAATCAATCAGATCTAAATATGATCAGTTTAAACATTGTGTCGAGTCAGTTACAAAAATGAAATAAAAAGCAAGGTGATAAACTGTATAAGCAAAGATGGATCCCAAAAAAAGGATAACTAAGAAATTAATTAAAATACCAAACAAAACAAATGTTTTACTCCTCCAAGTCTGTTAAGAACCAGTATTGAACCGCTTTCTTTTGTGCTGGTAGTTGCTTAATACTTTCTTAATATTGTTTACTGCTAATAGGTTTCCAATCTTTAAATGTTGGTGGCTTTCTCCTAAGAAATAAACCAAAAAACATGAACAATTTTCATTTGAATATGGCGAAATCAGCTGGTTAAAACAAAACAAATACTAAGTTGTAACAGTGTCTGGCAGCTAGGAATTTCATGAATCCACTGTTTTCAAACAGCTAAATGTGTTGGTCCAATCTAAAATATCACAATGTGACACACAACAGAGCTTAGACATGTTTAAATAATAAACAAATTGACTAAAAAAAAGTGATTGAACTCTTTCGCCCTGTTAGAGCTCGTCAGACTGCCTGGCAGACAATGAAAGTTCAAAAATCGTAAAAAAACACACTTACCTTTGCTGCTTGCAATTTTTCAAGATTTAACAAATGCCTTATTAAAGTCATAAGCACGAAATATTGCACGAAATTTTACAATTTTAAGACCTAATTTGCTTGTGTTCGGGAAGTATTTTTTATAATTATACATGGATTTAGTCCTGTTGCTTCTTAGTATGGTTTGCAATAGAAGCTGACTAATTGAAATCAAGCAGGGCTGCCACTTTGGTTTGAATGAAATAATCCAGTTTGACCTTAAAATATATCTAGAATCATTTAGATGGAAAAACAAAACATCCAAAAATATATCTAAACATAAAATAATCCAATTTAATGTAATGTATTAACCAAACAAAATGGCATATGAAGGTTTTTAATATAAATTGATCTATATTGATGCTAAAGAAGCTTACTTCTTCCATTTCATCACTCTATTTTTCTGAGACGGGGTTGTGACAATTTAGTGACAGGCTGTCACCTATCGCCTGTCAATGATAGGGTGTCAGGTACAAACTGACACCCTGTCACAGATTTACTGACACCCTGTCACAGATTTATTGACACCCTGTCACTGATTCGATGACGCCCTGTCACAGATTTACTGACACCCTGTCACAGATTCACTGACGCCCTGTCATTGATTTTGACACCCTGTCACTGATTCACTGGCGTCCTGTCAATGATTAAATGACGCCTTGTCACTGATTTATAATTTTCGAAAAAAACAGTGTTTTTGCTTTGTCGTCTGAAAGAGCCAAGTTGCAGAGAGGGGTTTAAAATAAAGATGAAAGGCAGATTTTAAGCATTGTTGCCAGAACTAACATCTGAGTTCTCTAAAATCGTGAATGCGACCACAATGGAAACTTTGGAAATAGCTATAGAACCAGAAAGCACCCTGGAAAACACAAGAGATCATGAATAAATACGATAGAAACTTCTTTCTGAAGAACAAGCCAGTTTCTGTGGTCGACCAAGCAAAACCTAACAGTTCGAATACTAGGTGAAAAATTTAGACCAACATCAAGAACTTCCTGCAGAGTTTGGAGAAAAGCTCTGTAGAGTAGGAAGGTGAAACATGGTATCAGTCTCCACCGGATCTTTCTGATCAAAGCACTTTATAATACGGCCAGAAATGCAGTGACAACCCACAGAAGTGCACTTTGGTTGCAGTATGTCAAGAGTGTATGCTGTCGCTTATCTTGTTCAACATATTATTAGAGCACATAATGAGGGAACCAATGGAAGATTTTGAGCAAACAGTGTCAGTGATGGCGGGACAAATTCATTGCAGAGTGGTAAGCAACTTACTGACATTGGACAGTACAATGAGAAGGTATGGAATGGAGATAAGAAGTGACAAAAGCAAGATCATGGTAAGGTCAAGGCAAAATGATAAAGAGAGCGACATAGACATTACAATGGAAGGGGAGCAACTGGAAGCAGTCTCAATGAAGATGTGACATGAAGACGAAAGTTTCAAGGGTTCGGCCATGTAACATGGAATCATGCACAGCACTGTTAAAGGTCATGAGAAGACACAGGAGACCCAGAACGAACTGGCTTTGGCAATGTTCAGGGGTGAAATGCATGGGACTGGCAGAGGATGAAGATAGATGGAGAAAATGCGCCAACGATCCCAGGACTACAATTATATTCAGGAACTTAATTAAAATGTTAAGGCAATATTGTTGTTACAAAAACATCTTGAGTAATCATAAAGCATGAAAAAATACTTCAGACAACTTTTATTATTAAACAAAAAACAACAAATTTATGAATGCCTAATATAAAGACTAGATGTGATAAAGAACTTAAAAATCTAAGCAAGCACACCATATTCTCTAGCTGTCAGTGTATCGATTAATACTCATGTGACAATGCATTATAAATAAATAAGTAAAGAAGAGGGAAATAGTGAGTGAGAGCATCGGGTAAAACACAACAATTGACATGTCAAAATAAAAAAATCACCCATCTTAAGGGCTAGCAGGTTAGTAACGGGTTGCTATGTGCAAAATAATAAAATATCAAACCACAATCAACAGTCCTTTAAAATTAATCCCCAATTGGTGATTGTTTAAGGCTGTTAAAACTTCAAAAAATAACCAGCCCAAATGAATGCAAGTAACACTATCCCTATAACATCACAGAAACTCGTTATTTGTGGTGCGTCAGATTATGATAGATGTTTTTAAACTTTGATAGCCTGTGGGTTAAATACTGGAGCTGTCAAGACAAATGGCTATCTACATGACCATATCCACCATCTGCTGCGAAAAAACTTCAGGGAAAAAAACACAAATTGAGTAAAATCAAAATGTGCCTCCTTTAGGAAAGGGGACCCATAACATCACAAATTTTAAGCAAACAGGACATTGCCAAGACTGAATTATTCCAAGCTCAGAGGTGTTGATTCCCACACATTTGATGTGATACCAATGTCTGCAACTGTCACTTCCAATCTGTTCACAAAAGTTTTACATGTAGATAAGCACACAGTTTTTATGTACACGTGATAAAAAAATTATGCTTTTACCATTGTTTTACCATTTTGTGCACTATATCAAAATTAATTATGTGTAAAGTGGGTCATGCTGTCTAAAACAAAAAAAAAACTTACCTATTTTCTAATCACAATTTCCACATTGGCTACATAGCTCAAGAAGACTGTCTAAAATAAAATGATATTATGAATGATTAGCAGCATCACTAGAATTGCTTTTAAAGCTTAAAAAATGGAAAATATTTAATGGTCTTCCTGGATTCATCTAACTTTTTTTGACCAATTTTATTCCTGTAATGAAGCAGTGCTCTTCTCGAACTAGAATACAAAACTATTAGGTTAGGATTTTTTAAGGTTGTGTTTGACAAATTCAGCAACCTTTAAGGATTATTTTTGTTTTTTTCTTGTAACCTTTTAAACAACCGATTAGCAAAAACTTTTAATTAATTAAAACAATCACAAGAGTGGCTGGTTGTTTTCTGACCAATATTTTGTAACAAAAATATACAATGGTAATACTGTGTCATTTTTTACTATTTTACAGATACTTCTGTTGCTTGTTGTTGAATCAATCAGATCTAAATATGATCAGTTTAAACATTGTGTCGAGTCAGTTACAAAAATGAAATAAAAAGCAAGGTGATAAACTGTATAAGCAAAGATGGATCCCAAAAAAAGGATAACTAAGAAATTAATTAAAATACCAAACAAAACAAATGTTTTACTCCTCCAAGTCTGTTAAGAACCAGTATTGAACCGCTTTCTTTTGTGCTGGTAGTTGCTTAATACTTTCTTAATATTGTTTACTGCTAATAGGTTTCCAATCTTTAAATGTTGGTGGCTTTCTCCTAAGAAATAAACCAAAAAACATGAACAATTTTCATTTGAATATGGCGAAATCAGCTGGTTAAAACAAAACAAATACTAAGTTGTAACAGTGTCTGGCAGCTAGGAATTTCATGAATCCACTGTTTTCAAACAGCTAAATGTGTTGGTCCAATCTAAAAAGTATTTTATTGTTTGGAAACTCAGATGAGCTCCTCTTTTTTGCAAGTAACATTCATATTGTCAAATATGGCATTCAGATATCACAATGTGACACACAACAGAGCTTAGACATGTTTAAATAATAAACAAATTGACTAAAAAAAAGTGATTGAACTCTTTCGCCCTGTTAGAGCTCGTCAGACTGCCTGGCAGACAATGAAAGTTCAAAAATCGTAAAAAAACACACTTACCTTTGCTGCTTGCAATTTTTCAAGATTTAACAAATGCCTTATTAAGTCATAAGCACGAAATATTGCACGAAATTTTACAATTTTAAGACCTAATTTGCTTGTGTTCGGGAAGTATTTTTTATAATTATACATGGATTTAGTCCTGTTGCTTCTTAGTATGGTTTGCAATAGAAGCTGACTAATTGAAATCAAGCAGGGCTGCCACTTTGGTTTGAATGAAATAATCCAGTTTGACCTTAAAATATATCTAGAATCATTTAGATGGAAAAACAAAACATCCAAAAATATATCTAAACATAAAATAATCCAATTTAATGTAATGTATTAACCAAACAAAATGGCATATGAAGGTTTTTAATATAAATTGATCTATATTGATGCTAAAGAAGCTTACTTCTTCCATTTCATCACTCTATTTTTCTGAGACGGGGTTGTGACAATTTAGTGACAGGCTGTCACCTATCGCCTGTCAATGATAGGGTGTCAGGTACAAACTGACACCCTGTCACAGATTTACTGACACCCTGTCACTGATTTATTGACACCCTGTCACTGATTTATTGACACCCTGTCACAGATTCACTGACGCCCTGTCATTGATTTTGACACCCTGTCACTGATTCACTGGCGTCCTGTCAATGATTAAATGACGCCTTGTCACTGATTTATAATTTTCGAAAAAAACAGTGTTTTTGCTTTGTCGTCTGAAAGAGCCAAGCTGCAGAGAGGGGTTTAAAATAAAGATGAAAGGCAGATTTTAAGCATTGTTGCCAGAACTAACATCTGAGTTCTCTAAAATCGTGAATGCGACCACAATGGAAACTTTGGAAATAGCTATAGAACCAGAAAGCACCCTGGAAAACACAAGAGATCATGAATAAATACGATAGAAACTTCTTTCTGAAGAACAAGCCAGTTTCTGTGGACGACCAAGCAAAACCTAACAGTTCGAATACTAGGTGAAAAATTTAGACCAACATCAAGAACTTCCTGCAGAGTTTGGAGAAAAGCTCTGTAGAGTAGGAAGGTGAAACATGGTATCAGTCTCCACCGGATCTTTCTGATCAAAGCACTTTATAATACGGCCAGAAATGCAGTGACAACCCACAGAAGTGCACTTTGGTTGCAGTATGTCAAGAGTGTATGCTGTCGCTTATCTTGTTCAACATATTATTAGAGCACATAATGAGGGAACCAATGGAAGATTTTGAGCAAACAGTGTCAGTGATGGCGGGACAAATTCATTGCAGAGTGGTAAGCAACTTACTGACATTGGACAGTACAATGAGAAGGTATGGAATGGAGATAAGAAGTGACAAAAGCAAGATCATGGTAAGGTCAAGGCAAAATGATAAAGAGAGCGACATAGACATTACAATGGAAGGGGAGCAACTGGAAGCAGTCTCAATGAAGATGTGACATGAAGACGAAAGTTTCAAGGGTTCGGCCATGTAACATGGAATCATGCACAGCACTGTTAAAGGTCATGAGAAGACACAGGAGACCCAGAACGAACTGGCTTTGGCAATGTTCAGGGGTGAAATGCATGGGACTGGCAGAGGATGAAGATAGATGGAGAAAATGCGCCAACGATCCCAGGACTACAATTATATTCAGGAACTTAATTAAAATGTTAAGGCAATATTGTTGTTACAAAAACATCTTGAGTAATCATAAAGCATGAAAAAATACTTCAGACAACTTTTATTATTAAACAAAAAACAACAAATTTATGAATGCCTAATATAAAGACTAGATGTGATAAAGAACTTAAAAATCTAAGCAAGCACACCATATTCTCTAGCTGTCAGTGTATCGATTAATACTCATGTGACAATGCATTATAAATAAATAAGTAAAGAAGAGGGAAATAGTGAGTGAGAGCATCGGGTAAAACACAACAATTGACATGTCAAAATAAAAAAATCACCCATCTTAAGGGCTAGCAGGTTAGTAACGGGTTGCTATGTGCAAAATAATAAAATATCAAACCACAATCAACAGTCCTTTAAAATTAATCCCCAATTGGTGATTGTTTAAGGCTGTTAAAACTTCAAAAAATAACCAGCCCAAATGAATGCAAGTAACACTATCCCTATAACATCACAGAAACTCGTTATTTGTGGTGCGTCAGATTATGAGAGATGTTTTTAAACTTTGATAGCCTGTGGGTTAAATACTGGAGCTGTCAAGACAAATGGCTATCTACATGACCATATCCACCATCTGCTGCGAAAAAACTTCAGGGAAAAAAACACAAATTGAGTAAAATCAAAATGTGCCTCCTTTAGGAAAGGGGACCCATAACATCACAAATTTTAAGCAAACAGGACATTGCCAAGACTGAATTATTCCAAGCTCAGAGGTGTTGATTCCCACACATTTGATGTGATACCAATGTCTGCAACTGTCACTTCCAATCTGTTCACAAAAGTTTTACATGTAGATAAGCACACAGTTTTTATGTACACGTGATAAAAAAATTATGCTTTTACCATTGTTTTACCATTTTGTGCACTATATCAAAATTAATTATGTGTAAAGTGGGTCATGCTGTCTAAAACAAAAAAAAAACTTACCTATTTTCTAATCACAATTTCCACATTGGCTACATAGCTCAAGAAGACTGTCTAAAATAAAATGATATTATGAATGATTAGCAGCATCACTAGAATTGCTTTTAAAGCTTAAAAAATGGAAAATATTTAATGGTCTTCCTGGATTCATCTAACTTTTTTTGACCAATTTTATTCCTGTAATGAAGCAGTGCTCTTCTCGAACTAGAATACAAAACTATTAGGTTAGGATTTTTTAAGGTTGTGTTTGACAAATTCAGCAACCTTTAAGGATTATTTTTGTTTTTTTCTTGTAACCTTTTAAACAACCGATTAGCAAAAACTTTTAATTAATTAAAACAATCACAAGAGTGGCTGGTTGTTTTCTGACCAATATTTTGTAACAAAAATATACAATGGTAATACTGTGTCATTTTTTACTATTTTACAGATACTTCTGTTGCTTGTTGTTGAATCAATCAGATCTAAATATGATCAGTTTAAACATTGTGTCGAGTCAGTTACAAAAATGAAATAAAAAGCAAGGTGATAAACTGTATAAGCAAAGATGGATCCCAAAAAAAGGATAACTAAGAAATTAATTAAAATACCAAACAAAACAAATGTTTTACTCCTCCAAGTCTGTTAAGAACCAGTATTGAACCGCTTTCTTTTGTGCTGGTAGTTGCTTAATACTTTCTTAATATTGTTTACTGCTAATAGGTTTCCAATCTTTAAATGTTGGTGGCTTTCTCCTAAGAAATAAACCAAAAAACATGAACAATTTTCATTTGAATATGGCGAAATCAGCTGGTTAAAACAAAACAAATACTAAGTTGTAACAGTGTCTGGCAGCTAGGAATTTCATGAATCCACTGTTTTCAAACAGCTAAATGTGTTGGTCCAATCTAAAAAGTATTTTATTGTTTGGAAACTCAGATGAGCTCCTCTTTTTTGCAAGTAACATTCATATTGTCAAATATGGCATTCAGATATCACAATGTGACACACAACAGAGCTTAGACATGTTTAAATAATAAACAAATTGACTAAAAAAAAGTGATTGAACTCTTTCGCCCTGTTAGAGCTCGTCAGACTGCCTGGCAGACAATGAAAGTTCAAAAATCGTAAAAAAACACACTTACCTTTGCTGCTTGCAATTTTTCAAGATTTAACAAATGCCTTATTAAGTCATAAGCACGAAATATTGCACGAAATTTTACAATTTTAAGACCTAATTTGCTTGTGTTCGGGAAGTATTTTTTATAATTATACATGGATTTAGTCCTGTTGCTTCTTAGTATGGTTTGCAATAGAAGCTGACTAATTGAAATCAAGCAGGGCTGCCACTTTGGTTTGAATGAAATAATCCAGTTTGACCTTAAAATATATCTAGAATCATTTAGATGGAAAAACAAAACATCCAAAAATATATCTAAACATAAAATAATCCAATTTAATGTAATGTATTAACCAAACAAAATGGCATATGAAGGTTTTTAATATAAATTGATCTATATTGATGCTAAAGAAGCTTACTTCTTCCATTTCATCACTCTATTTTTCTGAGACGGGGTTGTGACAATTTAGTGACAGGCTGTCACCTATCGCCTGTCAATGATAGGGTGTCAGGTACAAACTGACACCCTGTCACAGATTTACTGACACCCTGTCACAGATTTATTGACACCCTGTCACTGATTCGATGACGCCCTGTCACAGATTTACTGACACCCTGTCACAGATTCACTGACGCCCTGTCATTGATTTTGACACCCTGTCACTGATTCACTGGCGTCCTGTCAATGATTAAATGACGCCTTGTCACTGATTTATAATTTTCGAAAAAAACAGTGTTTTTGCTTTGTCGTCTGAAAGAGCCAAGCTGCAGAGAGGGGTTTAAAATAAAGATGAAAGGCAGATTTTAAGCATTGTTGCCAGAACTAACATCTGAGTTCTCTAAAATCGTGAATGCGACCACAATGGAAACTTTGGAAATAGCTATAGAACCAGAAAGCACCCTGGAAAACACAAGAGATCATGAATAAATACGATAGAAACTTCTTTCTGAAGAACAAGCCAGTTTCTGTGGACGACCAAGCAAAACCTAACAGTTCGAATACTAGGTGAAAAATTTAGACCAACATCAAGAACTTCCTGCAGAGTTTGGAGAAAAGCTCTGTAGAGTAGGAAGGTGAAACATGGTATCAGTCTCCACCGGATCTTTCTGATCAAAGCACTTTATAATACGGCCAGAAATGCAGTGACAACCCACAGAAGTGCACTTTGGTTGCAGTATGTCAAGAGTGTATGCTGTCGCTTATCTTGTTCAACATATTATTAGAGCACATAATGAGGGAACCAATGGAAGATTTTGAGCAAACAGTGTCAGTGATGGCGGGACAAATTCATTGCAGAGTGGTAAGCAACTTACTGACATTGGACAGTACAATGAGAAGGTATGGAATGGAGATAAGAAGTGACAAAAGCAAGATCATGGTAAGGTCAAGGCAAAATGATAAAGAGAGCGACATAGACATTACAATGGAAGGGGAGCAACTGGAAGCAGTCTCAATGAAGATGTGACATGAAGACGAAAGTTTCAAGGGTTCGGCCATGTAACATGGAATCATGCACAGCACTGTTAAAGGTCATGAGAAGACACAGGAGACCCAGAACGAACTGGCTTTGGCAATGTTCAGGGGTGAAATGCATGGGACTGGCAGAGGATGAAGATAGATGGAGAAAATGCGCCAACGATCCCAGGACTACAATTATATTCAGGAACTTAATTAAAATGTTAAGGCAATATTGTTGTTACAAAAACATCTTGAGTAATCATAAAGCATGAAAAAATACTTCAGACAACTTTTATTATTAAACAAAAAACAACAAATTTATGAATGCCTAATATAAAGACTAGATGTGATAAAGAACTTAAAAATCTAAGCAAGCACACCATATTCTCTAGCTGTCAGTGTATCGATTAATACTCGTGTGACAATGCATTATAAATAAATAAGTAAAGAAGAGGGAAATAGTGAGTGAGAGCATCGGGTAAAACACAACAATTGACATGTCAAAATAAAAAAATCACCCATCTTAAGGGCTAGCAGGTTAGTAACGGGTTGCTATGTGCAAAATAATAAAATATCAAACCACAATCAACAGTCCTTTAAAATTAATCCCCAATTGGTGATTGTTTAAGGCTGTTAAAACTTCAAAAAATAACCAGCCCAAATGAATGCAAGTAACACTATCCCTATAACATCACAGAAACTCGTTATTTGTGGTGCGTCAGATTATGAGAGATGTTTTTAAACTTTGATAGCCTGTGGGTTAAATACTGGAGCTGTCAAGACAAATGGCTATCTACATGACCATATCCACCATCTGCTGCGAAAAAACTTCAGGGAAAAAAACACAAATTGAGTAAAATCAAAATGTGCCTCCTTTAGGAAAGGGGACCCATAACATCACAAATTTTAAGCAAACAGGACATTGCCAAGACTGAATTATTCCAAGCTCAGAGGTGTTGATTCCCACACATTTGATGTGATACCAATGTCTGCAACTGTCACTTCCAATCTGTTCACAAAAGTTTTACATGTAGATAAGCACACAGTTTTTATGTACACGTGATAAAAAAATTATGCTTTTACCATTGTTTTACCATTTTGTGCACTATATCAAAATTAATTATGTGTAAAGTGGGTCATGCTGTCTAAAACAAAAAAAAAACTTACCTATTTTCTAATCACAATTTCCACCTTGGCTACATAGCTCAAGAAGACTGTCTAAAATAAAATGATATTATGAATGATTAGCAGCATCACTAGAATTGCTTTTAAAGCTTAAAAAATGGAAAATATTTAATGGTCTTCCTGGATTCATCTAACTTTTTTTGACCAATTTTATTCCTGTAATGAAGCAGTGCTCTTCTCGAACTAGAATACAAAACTATTAGGTTAGGATTTTTTAAGGTTGTGTTTGACAAATTCAGCAACCTTTAAGGATTATTTTTGTTTTTTTCTTGTAACCTTTTAAACAACCGATTAGCAAAAACTTTTAATTAATTAAAACAATCACAAGAGTGGCTGGTTGTTTTCTGACCAATATTTTGTAACAAAAATATACAATGGTAATACTGTGTCATTTTTTACTATTTTACAGATACTTCTGTTGCTTGTTGTTGAATCAATCAGATCTAAATATGATCAGTTTAAACATTGTGTCGAGTCAGTTACAAAAATGAAATAAAAAGCAAGGTGATAAACTGTATAAGCAAAGATGGATCCCAAAAAAAGGATAACTAAGAAATTAATTAAAATACCAAACAAAACAAATGTTTTACTCCTCCAAGTCTGTTAAGAACCAGTATTGAACCGCTTTCTTTTGTGCTGGTAGTTGCTTAATACTTTCTTAATATTGTTTACTGCTAATAGGTTTCCAATCTTTAAATGTTGGTGGCTTTCTCCTAAGAAATAAACCAAAAAACATGAACAATTTTCATTTGAATATGGCGAAATCAGCTGGTTAAAACAAAACAAATACTAAGTTGTAACAGTGTCTGGCAGCTAGGAATTTCATGAATCCACTGTTTTCAAACAGCTAAATGTGTTGGTCCAATCTAAAAAGTATTTTATTGTTTGGAAACTCAGATGAGCTCCTCTTTTTTGCAAGTAACATTCATATTGTCAAATATGGCATTCAGATATCACAATGTGACACACAACAGAGCTTAGACATGTTTAAATAATAAACAAATTGACTAAAAAAAAGTGATTGAACTCTTTCGCCCTGTTAGAGCTCGTCAGACTGCCTGGCAGACAATGAAAGTTCAAAAATCGTAAAAAAACACACTTACCTTTGCTGCTTGCAATTTTTCAAGATTTAACAAATGCCTTATTAAAGTCATAAGCACGAAATATTGCACGAAATTTTACAATTTTAAGACCTAATTTGCTTGTGTTCGGGAAGTATTTTTTATAATTATACATGGATTTAGTCCTGTTGCTTCTTAGTATGGTTTGCAATAGAAGCTGACTAATTGAAATCAAGCAGGGCTGCCACTTTGGTTTGAATGAAATAATCCAGTTTGACCTTAAAATATATCTAGAATCATTTAGATGGAAAAACAAAACATCCAAAAATATATCTAAACATAAAATAATCCAATTTAATGTAATGTATTAACCAAACAAAATGGCATATGAAGGTTTTTAATATAAATTGATCTATATTGATGCTAAAGAAGCTTACTTCTTCCATTTCATCACTCTATTTTTCTGAGACGGGGTTGTGACAATTTAGTGACAGGCTGTCACCTATCGCCTGTCAATGATAGGGTGTCAGGTACAAACTGACACCCTGTCACAGATTTACTGACACGCTGTCACAGATTTATTGACACCCTGTCACTGATTCGATGACGCCCTGTCACAGATTCACTGACGCCCTGTCATTGATTTTGACACCCTGTCACTGATTCACTGGCGTCCTGTCAATGATTAAATGACGCCTTGTCACTGATTTATAATTTTCGAAAAAACAGTGTTTTTGCTTTGTCGTCTGAAAGAGCCAAGCTGCAGAGAGGGGTTTAAAATAAAGATGAAAGGCAGATTTTAAGCATTGTTGCCAGAACTAACATCTGAGTTCTCTAAAATCGTGAATGCGACCACAATGGAAACTTTGGAAATAGCTATAGAACCAGAAAGCACCCTGGAAAACACAAGAGATCATGAATAAATACGATAGAAACTTCTTTCTGAAGAACAAGCCAGTTTCTGTGGACGACCAAGCAAAACCTAACAGTTCGAATACTAGGTGAAAAATTTAGACCAACATCAAGAACTTCCTGCAGAGTTTGGAGAAAAGCTCTGTAGAGTAGGAAGGTGAAACATGGTATCAGTCTCCACCGGATCTTTCTGATCAAAGCACTTTATAATACGGCCAGAAATGCAGTGACAACCCACAGAAGTGCACTTTGGTTGCAGTATGTCAAGAGTGTATGCTGTCGCTTATCTTGTTCAACATATTATTAGAGCACATAATGAGGGAACCAATGGAAGATTTTGAGCAAACAGTGTCAGTGATGGCGGGACAAATTCATTGCAGAGTGGTAAGCAACTTACTGACATTGGACAGTACAATGAGAAGGTATGGAATGGAGATAAGAAGTGACAAAAGCAAGATCATGGTAAGGTCAAGGCAAAATGATAAAGAGAGCGACATAGACATTACAATGGAAGGGGAGCAACTGGAAGCAGTCTCAATGAAGATGTGACATGAAGACGAAAGTTTCAAGGGTTCGGCCATGTAACATGGAATCATGCACAGCACTGTTAAAGGTCATGAGAAGACACAGGAGACCCAGAACGAACTGGCTTTGGCAATGTTCAGGGGTGAAATGCATGGGACTGGCAGAGGATGAAGATAGATGGAGAAAATGCGCCAACGATCCCAGGACTACAATTATATTCAGGAACTTAATTAAAATGTTAAGGCAATATTGTTGTTACAAAAACATCTTGAGTAATCATAAAGCATGAAAAAATACTTCAGACAACTTTTATTATTAAACAAAAAACAACAAATTTATGAATGCCTAATATAAAGACTAGATGTGATAAAGAACTTAAAAATCTAAGCAAGCACACCATATTCTCTAGCTGTCAGTGTATCGATTAATACTCATGTGACAATGCATTATAAATAAATAAGTAAAGAAGAGGGAAATAGTGAGTGAGAGCATCGGGTAAAACACAACAATTGACATGTCAAAATAAAAAAATCACCCATCTTAAGGGCTAGCAGGTTAGTAACGGGTTGCTATGTGCAAAATAATAAAATATCAAACCACAATCAACAGTCCTTTAAAATTAATCCCCAATTGGTGATTGTTTAAGGCTGTTAAAACTTCAAAAAATAACCAGCCCAAATGAATGCAAGTAACACTATCCCTATAACATCACAGAAACTCGTTATTTGTGGTGCGTCAGATTATGAGAGATGTTTTTAAACTTTGATAGCCTGTGGGTTAAATACTGGAGCTGTCAAGACAAATGGCTATCTACATGACCATATCCACCATCTGCTGCGAAAAAACTTCAGGGAAAAAAACACAAATTGAGTAAAATCAAAATGTGCCTCCTTTAGGAAAGGGGACCCATAACATCACAAATTTTAAGCAAACAGGACATTGCCAAGACTGAATTATTCCAAGCTCAGAGGTGTTGATTCCCACACATTTGATGTGATACCAATGTCTGCAACTGTCACTTCCAATCTGTTCACAAAAGTTTTACATGTAGATAAGCACACAGTTTTTATGTACACGTGATAAAAAAATTATGCTTTTACCATTGTTTTACCATTTTGTGCACTATATCAAAATTAATTATGTGTAAAGTGGGTCATGCTGTCTAAAACAAAAAAAAAACTTACCTATTTTCTAATCACAATTTCCACATTGGCTACATAGCTCAAGAAGACTGTCTAAAATAAAATGATATTATGAATGATTAGCAGCATCACTAGAATTGCTTTTAAAGCTTAAAAAATGGAAAATATTTAATGGTCTTCCTGGATTCATCTAACTTTTTTTTGACCAATTTTATTCCTGTAATGAAGCAGTGCTCTTCTCGAACTAGAATACAAAACTATTAGGTTAGGATTTTTTAAGGTTGTGTTTGACAAATTCAGCAACCTTTAAGGATTATTTTTGTTTTTTTCTTGTAACCTTTTAAACAACCGATTAGCAAAAACTTTTAATTAATTAAAACAATCACAAGAGTGGCTGGTTGTTTTCTGACCAATATTTTGTAACAAAAATATACAATGGTAATACTGTGTCATTTTTTACTATTTTACAGATACTTCTGTTGCTTGTTGTTGAATCAATCAGATCTAAATATGATCAGTTTAAACATTGTGTCGAGTCAGTTACAAAAATGAAATAAAAAGCAAGGTGATAAACTGTATAAGCAAAGATGGATCCCAAAAAAAGGATAACTAAGAAATTAATTAAAATACCAAACAAAACAAATGTTTTACTCCTCCAAGTCTGTTAAGAACCAGTATTGAACCGCTTTCTTTTGTGCTGGTAGTTGCTTAATACTTTCTTAATATTGTTTACTGCTAATAGGTTTCCAATCTTTAAATGTTGGTGGCTTTCTCCTAAGAAATAAACCAAAAAACATGAACAATTTTCATTTGAATATGGCGAAATCAGCTGGTTAAAACAAAACAAATACTAAGTTGTAACAGTGTCTGGCAGCTAGGAATTTCATGAATCCACTGTTTTCAAACAGCTAAATGTGTTGGTCCAATCTAAAAAGTATTTTATTGTTTGGAAACTCAGATGAGCTCCTCTTTTTTGCAAGTAACATTCATATTGTCAAATATGGCATTCAGATATCACAATGTGACACACAACAGAGCTTAGACATGTTTAAATAATAAACAAATTGACTAAAAAAAAGTGATTGAACTCTTTCGCCCTGTTAGAGCTCGTCAGACTGCCTGGCAGACAATGAAAGTTCAAAAATCGTAAAAAAACACACTTACCTTTGCTGCTTGCAATTTTTCAAGATTTAACAAATGCCTTATTAAAGTCATAAGCACGAAATATTGCACGAAATTTTACAATTTTAAGACCTAATTTGCTTGTGTTCGGGAAGTATTTTTTATAATTATACATGGATTTAGTCCTGTTGCTTCTTAGTATGGTTTGCAATAGAAGCTGACTAATTGAAATCAAGCAGGGCTGCCACTTTGGTTTGAATGAAATAATCCAGTTTGACCTTAAAATATATCTAGAATCATTTAGATGGAAAAACAAAACATCCAAAAATATATCTAAACATAAAATAATCCAATTTAATGTAATGTATTAACCAAACAAAATGGCATATGAAGGTTTTTAATATAAATTGATCTATATTGATGCTAAAGAAGCTTACTTCTTCCATTTCATCACTCTATTTTTCTGAGACGGGGTTGTGACAATTTAGTGACAGGCTGTCACCTATCGCCTGTCAATGATAGGGTGTCAGGTACAAACTGACACCCTGTCACAGATTTACTGACACCCTGTCACAGATTTATTGACACCCTGTCACTGATTCGATGACGCCCTGTCACAGATTTACTGACACCCTGTCACAGATTCACTGACGCCCTGTCATTGATTTTGACACCCTGTCACTGATTCACTGGCGTCCTGTCAATGATTAAATGACGCCTTGTCACTGATTTATAATTTTCGAAAAAAACAGTGTTTTTGCTTTGTTGTCTGAAAGAGCCAAGTTGCAGAGAGGGGTTTAAAATAAAGATGAAAGGCAGATTTTAAGCATTGTTGCCAGAACTAACATCTGAGTTCTCTAAAATCGTGAATGCGACCACAATGGAAACTTTGGAAATAGCTATAGAACCAGAAAGCACCCTGGAAAACACAAGAGATCATGAATAAATACGATAGAAACTTCTTTCTGAAGAACAAGCCAGTTTCTGCGGACGACCAAGCAAAACCTAACAGTTCGAATACTAGGTGAAAAATTTAGACCAACATCAAGAACTTCCTGCAGAGTTTGGAGAAAAGCTCTGTAGAGTAGGAAGGTGAAACATGGTATCAGTCTCCACCGGATCTTTCTGATCAAAGCACTTTATAATACGGCCAGAAATGCAGTGACAACCCACAGAAGTGCACTTTGGTTGCAGTATGTCAAGAGTGTATGCTGTCGCTTATCTTGTTCAACATATTATTAGAGCACATAATGAGGGAACCAATGGAAGATTTTGAGCAAACAGTGTCAGTGATGGCGGGACAAATTCATTGCAGAGTGGTAAGCAACTTACTGACATTGGACAGTACAATGAGAAGGTATGGAATGGAGATAAGAAGTGACAAAAGCAAGATCATGGTAAGGTCAAGGCAAAATGATAAAGAGAGCGACATAGACATTACAATGGAAGGGGAACAACTGGAAGCAGTCTCAATGAAGATGTGACATGAAGACGAAAGTTTCAAGGGTTCGGCCATGTAACATGGAATCATGCACAGCACTGTTAAAGGTCATGAGAAGACACAGGAGACCCAGAACGAACTGGCTTTGGCAATGTTCAGGGGTGAAATGCATGGGACTGGCAGAGGATGAAGATAGATGGAGAAAATGCGCCAACGATCCCAGGACTACAATTATATTCAGGAACTTAATTAAAATGTTAAGGCAATATTGTTGTTACAAAAACATCTTGAGTAATCATAAAGCATGAAAAAATACTTCAGACAACTTTTATTATTAAACAAAAAACAACAAATTTATGAATGCCTAATATAAAGACTAGATGTGATAAAGAACTTAAAAATCTAAGCAAGCACACCATATTCTCTAGCTGTCAGTGTATCGATTAATACTCATGTGACAATGCATTATAAATAAATAAGTAAAGAAGAGGGAAATAGTGAGTGAGAGCATCGGGTAAAACACAACAATTGACATGTCAAAATAAAAAAATCACCCATCTTAAGGGCTAGCAGGTTAGTAACGGGTTGCTATGTGCAAAATAATAAAATATCAAACCACAATCAACAGTCCTTTAAAATTAATCCCCAATTGGTGATTGTTTAAGGCTGTTAAAACTTCAAAAAATAACCAGCCCAAATGAATGCAAGTAACACTATCCCTATAACATCACAGAAACTCGTTATTTGTGGTGCGTCAGATTATGAGAGATGTTTTTAAACTTTGATAGCCTGTGGGTTAAATACTGGAGCTGTCAAGACAAATGGCTATCTACATGACCATATCCACCATCTGCTGCGAAAAAACTTCAGGGAAAAAAACACAAATTGAGTAAAATCAAAATGTGCCTCCTTTAGGAAAGGGGACCCATAACATCACAAATTTTAAGCAAACAGGACATTGCCAAGACTGAATTATTCCAAGCTCAGAGGTGTTGATTCCCACACATTTGATGTGATACCAATGTCTGCAACTGTCACTTCCAATCTGTTCACAAAAGTTTTACATGTAGATAAGCACACAGTTTTTATGTACACGTGATAAAAAAATTATGCTTTTACCATTGTTTTACCATTTTGTGCACTATATCAAAATTAATTATGTGTAAAGTGGGTCATGCTGTCTAAAACAAAAAAAAACTTACCTATTTTCTAATCACAATTTCCACATTGGCTACATAGCTCAAGAAGACTGTCTAAAATAAAATGATATTATGAATGATTAGCAGCATCACTAGAATTGCTTTTAAAGCTTAAAAAATGGAAAATATTTAATGGTCTTCCTGGATTCATCTAACTTTTTTTGACCAATTTTATTCCTGTAATGAAGCAGTGCTCTTCTCGAACTAGAATACAAAACTATTAGGTTAGGATTTTTTAAGGTTGTGTTTGACAAATTCAGCAACCTTTAAGGATTATTTTTGTTTTTTTCTTGTAACCTTTTAAACAACCGATTAGCAAAAACTTTTAATTAATTAAAACAATCACAAGAGTGGCTGGTTGTTTTCTGACCAATATTTTGTAACAAAAATATACAATGGTAATACTGTGTCATTTTTTACTATTTTACAGATACTTCTGTTGCTTGTTGTTGAATCAATCAGATCTAAATATGATCAGTTTAAACATTGTGTCGAGTCAGTTACAAAAATGAAATAAAAAGCAAGGTGATAAACTGTATAAGCAAAGATGGATCCCAAAAAAAGGATAACTAAGAAATTAATTAAAATACCAAACAAAACAAATGTTTTACTCCTCCAAGTCTGTTAAGAACCAGTATTGAACCGCTTTCTTTTGTGCTGGTAGTTGCTTAATACTTTCTTAATATTGTTTACTGCTAATAGGTTTCCAATCTTTAAATGTTGGTGGCTTTCTCCTAAGAAATAAACCAAAAAACATGAACAATTTTCATTTGAATATGGCGAAATCAGCTGGTTAAAACAAAACAAATACTAAGTTGTAACAGTGTCTGGCAGCTAGGAATTTCATGAATCCACTGTTTTCAAACAGCTAAATGTGTTGGTCCAATCTAAAAAGTATTTTATTGTTTGGAAACTCAGATGAGCTCCTCTTTTTTGCAAGTAACATTCATATTGTCAAATATGGCATTCAGATATCACAATGTGACACACAACAGAGCTTAGACATGTTTAAATAATAAACAAATTGACTAAAAAAAAGTGATTGAACTCTTTCGCCCTGTTAGAGCTCGTCAGACTGCCTGGCAGACAATGAAAGTTCAAAAATCGTAAAAAAACACACTTACCTTTGCTGCTTGCAATTTTTCAAGATTTAACAAATGCCTTATTAAGTCATAAGCACGAAATATTGCACGAAATTTTACAATTTTAAGACCTAATTTGCTTGTGTTCGGGAAGTATTTTTTATAATTATACATGGATTTAGTCCTGTTGCTTCTTAGTATGGTTTGCAATAGAAGCTGACTAATTGAAATCAAGCAGGGCTGCCACTTTGGTTTGAATGAAATAATCCAGTTTGACCTTAAAATATATCTAGAATCATTTAGATGGAAAAACAAAACATCCAAAAATATATCTAAACATAAAATAATCCAATTTAATGTAATGTATTAACCAAACAAAATGGCATATGAAGGTTTTTAATATAAATTGATCTATATTGATGCTAAAGAAGCTTACTTCTTCCATTTCATCACTCTATTTTTCTGAGACGGGGTTGTGACAATTTAGTGACAGGCTGTCACCTATCGCCTGTCAATGATAGGGTGTCAGGTACAAACTGACACCCTGTCACAGATTTACTGACACCCTGTCACTGATTTATTGACACCCTGTCACTGATTTATTGACACCCTGTCACAGATTCACTGACGCCCTGTCATTGATTTTGACACCCTGTCACTGATTCACTGGCGTCCTGTCAATGATTAAATGACGCCTTGTCACTGATTTATAATTTTCGAAAAAAACAGTGTTTTTGCTTTGTCGTCTGAAAGAGCCAAGCTGCAGAGAGGGGTTTAAAATAAAGATGAAAGGCAGATTTTAAGCATTGTTGCCAGAACTAACATCTGAGTTCTCTAAAATCGTGAATGCGACCACAATGGAAACTTTGGAAATAGCTATAGAACCAGAAAGCACCCTGGAAAACACAAGAGATCATGAATAAATACGATAGAAACTTCTTTCTGAAGAACAAGCCAGTTTCTGTGGACGACCAAGCAAAACCTAACAGTTCGAATACTAGGTGAAAAATTTAGACCAACATCAAGAACTTCCTGCAGAGTTTGGAGAAAAGCTCTGTAGAGTAGGAAGGTGAAACATGGTATCAGTCTCCACCGGATCTTTCTGATCAAAGCACTTTATAATACGGCCAGAAATGCAGTGACAACCCACAGAAGTGCACTTTGGTTGCAGTATGTCAAGAGTGTATGCTGTCGCTTATCTTGTTCAACATATTATTAGAGCACATAATGAGGGAACCAATGGAAGATTTTGAGCAAACAGTGTCAGTGATGGCGGGACAAATTCATTGCAGAGTGGTAAGCAACTTACTGACATTGGACAGTACAATGAGAAGGTATGGAATGGAGATAAGAAGTGACAAAAGCAAGATCATGGTAAGGTCAAGGCAAAATGATAAAGAGAGCGACATAGACATTACAATGGAAGGGGAACAACTGGAAGCAGTCTCAATGAAGATGTGACATGAAGACGAAAGTTTCAAGGGTTCGGCCATGTAACATGGAATCATGCACAGCACTGTTAAAGGTCATGAGAAGACACAGGAGACCCAGAACGAACTGGCTTTGGCAATGTTCAGGGGTGAAATGCATGGGACTGGCAGAGGATGAAGATAGATGGAGAAAATGCGCCAACGATCCCAGGACTACAATTATATTCAGGAACTTAATTAAAATGTTAAGGCAATATTGTTGTTACAAAAACATCTTGAGTAATCATAAAGCATGAAAAAATACTTCAGACAACTTTTATTATTAAACAAAAAACAACAAATTTATGAATGCCTAATATAAAGACTAGATGTGATAAAGAACTTAAAAATCTAAGCAAGCACACCATATTCTCTAGCTGTCAGTGTATCGATTAATACTCATGTGACAATGCATTATAAATAAATAAGTAAAGAAGAGGGAAATAGTGAGTGAGAGCATCGGGTAAAACACAACAATTGACATGTCAAAATAAAAAAATCACCCATCTTAAGGGCTAGCAGGTTAGTAACGGGTTGCTATGTGCAAAATAATAAAATATCAAACCACAATCAACAGTCCTTTAAAATTAATCCCCAATTGGTGATTGTTTAAGGCTGTTAAAACTTCAAAAAATAACCAGCCCAAATGAATGCAAGTAACACTATCCCTATAACATCACAGAAACTCGTTATTTGTGGTGCGTCAGATTATGAGAGATGTTTTTAAACTTTGATAGCCTGTGGGTTAAATACTGGAGCTGTCAAGACAAATGGCTATCTACATGACCATATCCACCATCTGCTGCGAAAAAACTTCAGGGAAAAAAACACAAATTGAGTAAAATCAAAATGTGCCTCCTTTAGGAAAGGGGACCCATAACATCACAAATTTTAAGCAAACAGGACATTGCCAAGACTGAATTATTCCAAGCTCAGAGGTGTTGATTCCCACACATTTGATGTGATACCAATGTCTGCAACTGTCACTTCCAATCTGTTCACAAAAGTTTTACATGTAGATAAGCACACAGTTTTTATGTACACGTGATAAAAAAATTATGCTTTTACCATTGTTTTACCATTTTGTGCACTATATCAAAATTAATTATGTGTAAAGTGGGTCATGCTGTCTAAAACAAAAAAAAACTTACCTATTTTCTAATCACAATTTCCACATTGGCTACATAGCTCAAGAAGACTGTCTAAAATAAAATGATATTATGAATGATTAGCAGCATCACTAGAATTGCTTTTAAAGCTTAAAAAATGGAAAATATTTAATGGTCTTCCTGGATTCATCTAACTTTTTTTGACCAATTTTATTCCTGTAATGAAGCAGTGCTCTTCTCGAACTAGAATACAAAACTATTAGGTTAGGATTTTTTAAGGTTGTGTTTGACAAATTCAGCAACCTTTAAGGATTATTTTTGTTTTTTTCTTGTAACCTTTTAAACAACCGATTAGCAAAAACTTTTAATTAATTAAAACAATCACAAGAGTGGCTGGTTGTTTTCTGACCAATATTTTGTAACAAAAATATACAATGGTAATACTGTGTCATTTTTTACTATTTTACAGATACTTCTGTTGCTTGTTGTTGAATCAATCAGATCTAAATATGATCAGTTTAAACATTGTGTCGAGTCAGTTACAAAAATGAAATAAAAAGCAAGGTGATAAACTGTATAAGCAAAGATGGATCCCAAAAAAAGGATAACTAAGAAATTAATTAAAATACCAAACAAAACAAATGTTTTACTCCTCCAAGTCTGTTAAGAACCAGTATTGAACCGCTTTCTTTTGTGCTGGTAGTTGCTTAATACTTTCTTAATATTGTTTACTGCTAATAGGTTTCCAATCTTTAAATGTTGGTGGCTTTCTCCTAAGAAATAAACCAAAAAACATGAACAATTTTCATTTGAATATGGCGAAATCAGCTGGTTAAAACAAAACAAATACTAAGTTGTAACAGTGTCTGGCAGCTAGGAATTTCATGAATCCACTGTTTTCAAACAGCTAAATGTGTTGGTCCAATCTAAAAAGTATTTTATTGTTTGGAAACTCAGATGAGCTCCTCTTTTTTGCAAGTAACATTCATATTGTCAAATATGGCATTCAGATATCACAATGTGACACACAACAGAGCTTAGACATGTTTAAATAATAAACAAATTGACTAAAAAAAAGTGATTGAACTCTTTCGCCCTGTTAGAGCTCGTCAGACTGCCTGGCAGACAATGAAAGTTCAAAAATCGTAAAAAAACACACTTACCTTTGCTGCTTGCAATTTTTCAAGATTTAACAAATGCCTTATTAAAGTCATAAGCACGAAATATTGCACGAAATTTTACAATTTTAAGACCTAATTTGCTTGTGTTCGGGAAGTATTTTTTATAATTATACATGGATTTAGTCCTGTTGCTTCTTAGTATGGTTTGCAATAGAAGCTGACTAATTGAAATCAAGCAGGGCTGCCACTTTGGTTTGAATGAAATAATCCAGTTTGACCTTAAAATATATCTAGAATCATTTAGATGGAAAAACAAAACATCCAAAAATATATCTAAACATAAAATAATCCAATTTAATGTAATGTATTAACCAAACAAAATGGCATATGAAGGTTTTTAATATAAATTGATCTATATTGATGCTAAAGAAGCTTACTTCTTCCATTTCATCACTCTATTTTTCTGAGACGGGGTTGTGACAATTTAGTGACAGGCTGTCACCTATCGCCTGTCAATGATAGGGTGTCAGGTACAAACTGACACCCTGTCACAGATTTACTGACACCCTGTCACAGATTTATTGACACCCTGTCACTGATTCGATGACGCCCTGTCACAGATTTACTGACACCCTGTCACAGATTCACTGACGCCCTGTCATTGATTTTGACACCCTGTCACTGATTCACTGGCGTCCTGTCAATGATTAAATGACGCCTTGTCACTGATTTATAATTTTCGAAAAAAATAGTGTTTTTGCTTTGTCGTCTGAAAGAGCCAAGCTGCAGAGAGGGGTTTAAAATAAAGATGAAAGGCAGATTTTAAGCATTGTTGCCAGAACTAACATCTGAGTTCTCTAAAATCGTGAATGCGACCACAATGGAAACTTTGGAAATAGCTATAGAACCAGAAAGCACCCTGGAAAACACAAGAGATCATGAATAAATACGATAGAAACTTCTTTCTGAAGAACAAGCCAGTTTCTGTGGACGACCAAGCAAAACCTAACAGTTCGAATACTAGGTGAAAAATTTAGACCAACATCAAGAACTTCCTGCAGAGTTTGGAGAAAGCTCTGTAGAGTAGGAAGGTGAAACATGGTATCAGTCTCCACCGGATCTTTCTGATCAAAGCACTTTATAATACGGCCAGAAATGCAGTGACAACCCACAGAAGTGCACTTTGGTTGCAGTATGTCAAGAGTGTATGCTGTCGCTTATCTTGTTCAACATATTATTAGAGCACATAATGAGGGAACCAATGGAAGATTTTGAGCAAACAGTGTCATTGATGGCGGGACAAATTCATTGCAGAGTGGTAAGCAACTTACTGACATTGGACAGTACAATGAGAAGGTATGGAATGGAGATAAGAAGTGACAAAAGCAAGATCATGGTAAGGTCAAGGCAAAATGATAAAGAGAGCGACATAGAAATTACAATGGAAGGGGAACAACTGGAAGCAGTCTCAATGAAGATGTGACATGAAGACGAAAGTTTCAAGGGTTCGGCCATGTAACATGGAATCATGCACAGCACTGTTAAAGGTCATGAGAAGACACAGGAGACCCAGAACGAACTGGCTTTGGCAATGTTCAGGGGTGAAATGCATGGGACTGGCAGAGGATGAAGATAGATGGAGAAAATGCGCCAACGATCCCAGGACTACAATTATATTCAGGAACTTAATTAAAATGTTAAGGCAATATTGTTGTTACAAAAACATCTTGAGTAATCATAAAGCATGAAAAAATACTTCAGACAACTTTTATTATTAAACAAAAAACAACAAATTTATGAATGCCTAATATAAAGACTAGATGTGATAAAGAACTTAAAAATCTAAGCAAGCACACCATATTCTCTAGCTGTCAGTGTATCGATTAATACTCATGTGACAATGCATTATAAATAAATAAGAAAAGAAGAGGGAAATAGTGAGTGAGAGCATCGGGTAAAACACAACAATTGACATGTCAAAATAATAAAAAACACCCATCTTAAGGGGTAGCAGGTTAGTAACGGGTTGCTATGTGCAAAATAATAAAATATCAAACCACAATCAACAGTCCTTTAAAATTAATCCCCAATTGGTGATTGTTTAAGGCTGTTAAAACTTCAAAAAATAACCAGCCCAAATGAATGCAAGTAACACTATCCCTATAACATCACAGAAACTCGTTATTTGTGGTGCGTCAGATTATGAGAGATGTTTTTAAACTTTGATAGCCTGTGGGTTAAATACTGGAGCTGTCAAGACAAATGGCTATCTACATGACCATATCCACCATCTGCTGCGAAAAAACTTCAGGGAAAAAAACACAAATTGAGTAAAATCAAAATGTGCCTCCTTTAGGAAAGGGGACCCATAACATCACAAATTTTAAGCAAACAGGACATTGCCAAGACTGAATTATTCCAAGCTCAGAGGTGTTGATTCCCACACATTTGATGTGATACCAATGTCTGCAACTGTCACTTCCAATCTGTTCACAAAAGTTTTACATGTAGATAAGCACACAGTTTTTATGTACACGTGATAAAAAATTATGCTTTTACCATTGTTTTACCATTTTGTGCACTATATCAAAATTAATTATGTGTAAAGTGGGTCATGCTGTCTAAAACAAAAAAAAAACTTACCTATTTTCTAATCACAATTTCCACATTGGCTACATAGCTCAAGAAGACTGTCTAAAATAAAATGATATTATGAATGATTAGCAGCATCACTAGAATTGCTTTTAAAGCTTAAAAAATGGAAAATATTTAATGGTCTTCCTGGATTCATCTAACTTTTTTTGACCAATTTTATTCCTGTAATGAAGCAGTGCTCTTCTCGAACTAGAATACAAAACTATTAGGTTAGGATTTTTTAAGGTTGTGTTTGACAAATTCAGCAACCTTTAAGGATTATTTTTGTTTTTTTCTTGTAACCTTTTAAACAACCGATTAGCAAAAACTTTTAATTAATTAAAACAATCACAAGAGTGGCTGGTTGTTTTCTGACCAATATTTTGTAACAAAAATATACAATGGTAATACGTGTCATTTTTTACTATTTTACAGATACTTCTGTTGCTTGTTGTTGAATCAATCAGATCTAAATATGATCAGTTTAAACATTGTGTCGAGTCAGTTACAAAAATGAAATAAAAAGCAAGGTGATAAACTGTATAAGCAAAGATGGATCCCAAAAAAAGGATAACTAAGAAATTAATTAAAATACCAAACAAAACAAATGTTTTACTCCTCCAAGTCTGTTAAGAACCAGTATTGAACCGCTTTCTTTTGTGCTGGTAGTTGCTTAATACTTTCTTAATATTGTTTACTGCTAATAGGTTTCCAATCTTTAAATGTTGGTGGCTTTCTCCTACGAAATAAACCAAAAAACATGAACAATTTTCTTTTGAATATGGCGAAATCAGCTGGTTAAAACAAAACAAATACTAAGTTGTAACAGTGTCTGGCAGCTAGGAATTTCATGAATCCACTGTTTTCAAACAGCTAAATGTGTTGGTCCAATCTAAAAAGTATTTTATTGTTTGGAAACTCAGATGAGCTCCTCTTTTTTGCAAGTAACATTCATATTGTCAAATATGGCATTCAGATATCACAATGTGACACACAACAGAGCTTAGACATGTTTAAATAATAAACAAATTGACTAAAAAAAAGTGATTGAACTCTTTCGCCCTGTTAGAGCTCGTCAGACTGCCTGGCAGACAATGAAAGTTCAAAAATCGTAAAAAAACACACTTACCTTTGCTGCTTGCAATTTTTCAAGATTTAACAAATGCCTTATTAAAGTCATAAGCACGAAATATTGCACGAAATTTTACAATTTTAAGACCTAATTTGCTTGTGTTCGGGAAGTATTTTTTATAATTATACATGGATTTAGTCATGTTGCTTCTTAGTATGGTTTGCAATAGAAGCTGACTAATTGAAATCAAGCAGGGCTGCCACTTTGGTTTGAATGAAATAATCCAGTTTGACCTTAAAATATATCTAGAATCATTTAGATGGAAAAACAAAACATCCAAAAATATATCTAAACATAAAATAATCCAATTTAATGTAATGTATTAACCAAACAAAATGGCATATGAAGGTTTTTAATATAAATTGATCTATATTGATGCTAAAGAAGCTTACTTCTTCCATTTCATCACTCTATTTTTCTGAGACGGGGTTGTGACAATTTAGTGACAGGCTGTCACCTATCGCCTGTCAATGATAGGGTGTCAGGTACAAACTGACACCCTGTCACAGATTTACTGACACCCTGTCACAGATTTATTGACACCCTGTCACTGATTCGATGACGCCCTGTCACAGATTTACTGACACCCTGTCACAGATTCACTGACGCCCTGTCATTGATTTTGACACCCTGTCACTGATTCACTGGCGTCCTGTCAATGATTAAATGACGCCTTGTCACTGATTTATAATTTTCGAAAAAAACAGTGTTTTTGCTTTGTCGTCTGAAAGAGCCAAGTTGCAGAGAGGGGTTTAAAATAAAGATGAAAGGCAGATTTTAAGCATTGTTGCCAGAACTAACATCTGAGTTCTCTAAAATCGTGAATGCGACCACAATGGAAACTTTGGAAATAGCTATAGAACCAGAAAGCACCCTGGAAAACACAAGAGATCATGAATAAATACGATAGAAACTTCTTTTTGAAGAACAAGCCAGTTTCTGTGGACGACCAAGCAAAACCTAACAGTTCGAATACTAGGTGAAAAATTTAGACCAACATCAAGAACTTCCTGCAGAGTTTGGAGAAAAGCTCTGTAGAGTAGGAAGGTGAAACATGGTATCAGTCTCCACCGGATCTTTCTGATCAAAGCACTTTATAATACGGCCAGAAATGCAGTGACAACCCACAGAAGTGCACTTTGGTTGCAGTATGTCAAGAGTGTATGCTGTCGCTTATCTTGTTCAACATATTATTAGAGCACATAATGAGGGAACCAATGGAAGATTTTGAGCAAACAGTGTCAGTGATGGCGGGACAAATTCATTGCAGAGTGGTAAGCAACTTACTGACATTGGACAGTACAATGAGAAGGTATGGAATGGAGATAAGAAGTGACAAAAGCAAGATCATGGTAAGGTCAAGGCAAAATGATAAAGAGAGCGACATAGACATTACAATGGAAGGGGAACAACTGGAAGCAGTCTCAATGAAGATGTGACATGAAGACGAAAGTTTCAAGGGTTCGGCCATGTAACATGGAATCATGCACAGCACTGTTAAAGGTCATGAGAAGACACAGGAGACCCAGAACGAACTGGCTTTGGCAATGTTCAGGGGTGAAATGCATGGGACTGGCAGAGGATGAAGATAGATGGAGAAAATGCGCCAACGATCCCAGGACTACAATTATATTCAGGAACTTAATTAAAATGTTAAGGCAATATTGTTGTTACAAAAACATCTTGAGTAATCATAAAGCATGAAAAAATACTTCAGACAACTTTTATTATTAAACAAAAAACAACAAATTTATGAATGCCTAATATAAAGACTAGATGTGATAAAGAACTTAAAAATCTAAGCAAGCACACCATATTCTCTAGCTGTCAGTGTATCGATTAATACTCATGTGACAATGCATTATAAATAAATAAGTAAAGAAGAGGGAAATAGTGAGTGAGAGCATCGGGTAAAACACAACAATTGACATGTCAAAATAAAAAAATCACCCATCTTAAGGGCTAGCAGGTTAGTAACGGGTTGCTATGTGCAAAATAATAAAATATCAAACCACATGCAACAGTCCTTTAAAATTAATCCCCAATTGGTGATTGTTTAAGGCTGTTAAAACTTCAAAAAATAACCAGCCCAAATGAATGCAAGTAACACTATCCCTATAACATCACAGAAACTCGTTATTTGTGGTGCGTCAGATTATGAGAGATGTTTTTAAACTTTGATAGCCTGTGGGTTAAATACTGGAGCTGTCAAGACAAATGGCTATCTACATGACCATATCCACCATCTGCTGCGAAAAAACTTCAGGGAAAAAAACACAAATTGAGTAAAATCAAAATGTGCCTCCTTTAGGAAAGGGGACCCATAACATCACAAATTTTAAGCAAACAGGACATTGCCAAGACTGAATTATTCCAAGCTCAGAGGTGTTGATTCCCACACATTTGATGTGATACCAATGTCTGCAACTGTCACTTCCAATCTGTTCACAAAAGTTTTACATGTAGATAAGCACACAGTTTTTATGTACACGTGATAAAAAAATTATGCTTTTACCATTGTTTTACCATTTTGTGCACTATATCAAAATTAATTATGTGTAAAGTGGGTCATGCTGTCTAAAACAAAAAAAAAACTTACCTATTTTCTAATCACAATTTCCACATTGGCTACATAGCTCAAGAAGACTGTCTAAAATAAAATGATATTATGAATGATTAGCAGCATCACTAGAATTGCTTTTAAAGCTTAAAAAATGGAAAATATTTAATGGTCTTCCTGGATTCATCTAACTTTTTTTGACCAATTTTATTCCTGTAATGAAGCAGTGCTCTTCTCGAACTAGAATACAAAACTATTAGGTTAGGATTTTTTAAGGTTGTGTTTGACAAATTCAGCAACCTTTAAGGATTATTTTTGTTTTTTTCTTGTAACCTTTTAAACAACCGATTAGCAAAAACTTTTAATTAATTAAAACAATCACAAGAGTGGCTGGTTGTTTTCTGACCAATATTTTGTAACAAAAATATACAATGGTAATACTGTGTCATTTTTTACTATTTTACAGATACTTCTGTTGCTTGTTGTTGAATCAATCAGATCTAAATATGATCAGTTTAAACATTGTGTCGAGTCAGTTACAAAAATGAAATAAAAAGCAAGGTGATAAACTGTATAAGCAAAGATGGATCCCAAAAAAAGGATAACTAAGAAATTAATTAAAATACCAAACAAAACAAATGTTTTACTCCTCCAAGTCTGTTAAGAACCAGTATTGAACCGCTTTCTTTTGTGCTGGTAGTTGCTTAATACTTTCTTAATATTGTTTACTGCTAATAGGTTTCCAATCTTTAAATGTTGGTGGCTTTCTCCTGAGAAATAAACCAAAAAACATGAACAATTTTCATTTGAATATGGCGAAATCAGCTGGTTAAAACAAAACAAATACTAAGTTGTAACAGTGTCTGGCAGCTAGGAATTTCATGAATCCACTGTTTTCAAACAGCTAAATGTGTTGGTCCAATCTAAAAAGTATTTTATTGTTTGGAAACTCAGATGAGCTCCTCTTTTTTGCAAGTAACATTCATATTGTCAAATATGGCATTCAGATATCACAATGTGACACACAACAGAGCTTAGACATGTTTAAATAATAAACAAATTGACTAAAAAAAAGTGATTGAACTCTTTCGCCCTGTTAGAGCTCGTCAGACTGCCTGGCAGACAATGAAAGTTCAAAAATCGTAAAAAAACACACTTACCTTTGCTGTTTGCAATTTTTCAAGATTTAACAAATGCCTTATTAAAGTCATAAGCACGAAATATTGCACGAAATTTTACAATTTTAAGACCTAATTTGCTTGTGTTCGGGAAGTATTTTTTATAATTATACATGGATTTAGTCCTGTTGCTTCTTAGTATGGTTTGCAATAGAAGCTGACTAATTGAAATCAAGCAGGGCTGCCACTTTGGTTTGAATGAAATAATCCAGTTTGACCTTAAAATATATCTAGAATCATTTAGATGGAAAAACAAAACATCCAAAAATATATCTAAACATAAAATAATCCAATTTAATGTAATGTATTAACCAAACAAAATGGCATATGAAGGTTTTTAATATAAATTGATCTATATTGATGCTAAAGAAGCTTACTTCTTCCATTTCATCACTCTATTTTTCTGAGACGGGGTTGTGACAATTTAGTGACAGGCTGTCACCTATCGCCTGTCAATGATAGGGTGTCAGGTACAAACTGACACCCTGTCACAGATTTACTGACACCCTGTCACAGATTTATTGACACCCTGTCACTGATTCGATGACGCCCTGTCACAGATTTACTGACACCCTGTCACAGATTCACTGACGCCCTGTCATTGATTTTGACACCCTGTCACTGATTCACTGGCGTCCTGTCAATGATTAAATGACGCCTTGTCACTGATTTATAATTTTCGAAAAAAACAGTGTTTTTGCTTTGTCGTCTGAAAGAGCCAAGTTGCAGAGAGGGGTTTAAAATAAAGATGAAAGGCAGATTTTAAGCATTGTTGCCAGAACTAACATCTGAGTTCTCTAAAATCGTGAATGCGACCACAATGGAAACTTTGGAAATAGCTATAGAACCAGAAAGCACCCTGGAAAACACAAGAGATCATGAATAAATACGATAGAAACTTCTTTCTGAAGAACAAGCCAGTTTCTGTGGACGACCAAGCAAAACCTAACAGTTCGAATACTAGGTGAAAAATTTAGACCAACATCAAGAACTTCCTGCAGAGTTTGGAGAAAAGCTCTGTAGAGTAGGAAGGTGAAACATGGTATCAGTCTCCACCGGATCTTTCTGATCAAAGCACTTTATAATACGGCCAGAAATGCAGTGACAACCCACAGAAGTGCACTTTGGTTGCAGTATGTCAAGAGTGTATGCTGTCGCTTATCTTGTTCAACATATTATTAGAGCACATAATGAGGGAACCAATGGAAGATTTTGAGCAAACAGTGTCAGTGATGGCGGGACAAATTCATTGCAGAGTGGTAAGCAACTTACTGACATTGGACAGTACAATGAGAAGGTATGGAATGGAGATAAGAAGTGACAAAAGCAAGATCATGGTAAGGTCAAGGCAAAATGATAAAGAGAGCGACATAGACATTACAATGGAAGGGGAACAACTGGAAGCAGTCTCAATGAAGATGTGACATGAAGACGAAAGTTTCAAGGGTTCGGCCATGTAACATGGAATCATGCACAGCACTGTTAAAGGTCATGAGAAGACACAGGAGACCCAGAACGAACTGGCTTTGGCAATGTTCAGGGGTGAAATGCATGGGACTGGCAGAGGATGAAGATAGATGGAGAAAATGCGCCAACGATCCCAGGACTACAATTATATTCAGGAACTTAATTAAAATGTTAAGGCAATATTGTTGTTACAAAAACATCTTGAGTAATCATAAAGCATGAAAAAATACTTCAGACAACTTTTATTATTAAACAAAAAACAACAAATTTATGAATGCCTAATATAAAGACTAGATGTGATAAAGAACTTAAAAATCTAAGCAAGCACACCATATTCTCTAGCTGTCAGTGTATCGATTAATACTCATGTGACAATGCATTATAAATAAATAAGTAAAGAAGAGGGAAATAGTGAGTGAGAGCATCGGGTAAAACACAACAATTGACATGTCAAAATAAAAAAATCACCCATCTTAAGGGCTAGCAGGTTAGTAACGGGTTGCTATGTGCAAAATAATAAAATATCAAACCACAATCAACAGTCCTTTAAAATTAATCCCCAATTGGTGATTGTTTAAGGCTGTTAAAACTTCAAAAAATAACCAGCCCAAATGAATGCAAGTAACACTATCCCTATAACATCACAGAAACTCGTTATTTGTGGTGCGTCAGATTATGAGAGATGTTTTTAAACTTTGATAGCCTGTGGGTTAAATACTGGAGCTGTCAAGACAAATGGCTATCTACATGACCATATCCACCATCTGCTGCGAAAAAACTTCAGGGAAAAAAACACAAATTGAGTAAAATCAAAATGTGCCTCCTTTAGGAAAGGGGACCCATAACATCACAAATTTTAAGCAAACAGGACATTGCCAAGACTGAATTATTCCAAGCTCAGAGGTGTTGATTCCCACACATTTGATGTGATACCAATGTCTGCAACTGTCACTTCCAATCTGTTCACAAAAGTTTTACATGTAGATAAGCACACAGTTTTTATGTACACGTGATAAAAAAATTATGCTTTTACCATTGTTTTACCATTTTGTGCACTATATCAAAATTAATTATGTGTAAAGTGGGTCATGCTGTCTAAAACAAAAAAAAAACTTACCTATTTTCTAATCACAATTTCCACATTGGCTACATAGCTCAAGAAGACTGTCTAAAATAAAATGATATTATGAATGATTAGCAGCATCACTAGAATTGCTTTTAAAGCTTAAAAAATGGAAAATATTTAATGGTCTTCCTGGATTCATCTAACTTTTTTTGACCAATTTTATTCCTGTAATGAAGCAGTGCTCTTCTCGAACTAGAATACAAAACTATTAGGTTAGGATTTTTTAAGGTTGTGTTTGACAAATTCAGCAACCTTTAAGGATTATTTTTGTTTTTTTCTTGTAACCTTTTAAACAACCGATTAGCAAAAACTTTTAATTAATTAAAACAATCACAAGAGTGGCTGGTTGTTTTCTGACCAATATTTTGTAACAAAAATATACAATGGTAATACTGTGTCATTTTTTACTATTTTACAGATACTTCTGTTGCTTGTTGTTGAATCAATCAGATCTAAATATGATCAGTTTAAACATTGTGTCGAGTCAGTTACAAAAATGAAATAAAAAGCAAGGTGATAAACTGTATAAGCAAAGATGGATCCCAAAAAAAGGATAACTAAGAAATTAATTAAAATACCAAACAAAACAAATGTTTTACTCCTCCAAGTCTGTTAAGAACCAGTATTGAACCGCTTTCTTTTGTGCTGGTAGTTGCTTAATACTTTCTTAATATTGTTTACTGCTAATAGGTTTCCAATCTTTAAATGTTGGTGGCTTTCTCCTAAGAAATAAACCAAAAAACATGAACAATTTTCATTTGAATATGGCGAAATCAGCTGGTTAAAACAAAACAAATACTAAGTTGTAACAGTGTCTGGCAGCTAGGAATTTCATGAATCCACTGTTTTCAAACAGCTAAATGTGTTGGTCCAATCTAAAAAGTATTTTATTGTTTGGAAACTCAGATGAGCTCCTCTTTTTTGCAAGTAACATTCATATTGTCAAATATGGCATTCAGATATCACAATGTGACACACAACAGAGCTTAGACATGTTTAAATAATAAACAAATTGACTAAAAAAAAGTGATTGAACTCTTTCGCCCTGTTAGAGCTCGTCAGACTGCCTGGCAGACAATGAAAGTTCAAAAATCGTAAAAAAACACACTTACCTTTGCTGCTTGCAATTTTTCAAGATTTAACAAATGCCTTATTAAAGTCATAAGCACGAAATATTGCACGAAATTTTACAATGTTAAGACCTAATTTGCTTGTGTTCGGGAAGTATTTTTTATAATTATACATGGATTTAGTCCTGTTGCTTCTTAGTATGGTTTGCAATAGAAGCTGACTAATTGAAATCAAGCAGGGCTGCCACTTTGGTTTGAATGAAATAATCCAGTTTGACCTTAAAATATATCTAGAATCATTTAGATGGAAAAACAAAACATCCAAAAATATATCTAAACATAAAATAATCCAATTTAATGTAATGTATTAACCAAACAAAATGGCATATGAAGGTTTTTAATATAAATTGATCTATATTGATGCTAAAGAAGCTTACTTCTTCCATTTCATCACTCTATTTTTCTGAGACGGGGTTGTGACAATTTAGTGACAGGCTGTCACCTATCGCCTGTCAATGATAGGGTGTCAGGTACAAACTGACACCCTGTCACAGATTTACTGACACCCTGTCACAGATTTATTGACACCCTGTCACTGATTCGATGACGCCCTGTCACAGATTTACTGACACCCTGTCACAGATTCACTGACGCCCTGTCATTGATTTTGACACCCTGTCACTGATTCACTGGCGTCCTGTCAATGATTAAATGACGCCTTGTCACTGATTTATAATTTTCGAAAAAAACAGTGTTTTTGCTTTGTCGTCTGAAAGAGCCAAGTTGCAGAGAGGGGTTTAAAATAAAGATGAAAGGCAGATTTTAAGCATTGTTGCCAGAACTAACATCTGAGTTCTCTAAAATCGTGAATGCGACCACAATGGAAACTTTGGAAATAGCTATAGAACCAGAAAGCACCCTGGAAAACACAAGAGATCGTGAATAAATACGATAGAAACTTCTTTCTGAAGAACAAGCCAGTTTCTGTGGACGACCAAGCAAAACCTAACAGTTCGAATACTAGGTGAAAAATTTAGACCAACATCAAGAACTTCCTGCAGAGTTTGGAGAAAAGCTCTGTAGAGTAGGAAGGTGAAACATGGTATCAGTCTCCACCGGATCTTTCTGATCAAAGCACTTTATAATACGGCCAGAAATGCAGTGACAACCCACAGAAGTGCACTTTGGTTGCAGTATGTCAAGAGTGTATGCTGTCGCTTATCTTGTTCAACATATTATTAGAGCACATAATGAGGGAACCAATGGAAGATTTTGAGCAAACAGTGTCAGTGATGGCGGGACAAATTCATTGCAGAGTGGTAAGCAACTTACTGACATTGGACAGTACAATGAGAAGGTATGGAATGGAGATAAGAAGTGACAAAAGCAAGATCATGGTAAGGTCAAGGCAAAATGATAAAGAGAGCGACATAGAAATTACAATGGAAGGGGAACAACTGGAAGCAGTCTCAATGAAGATGTGACATGAAGACGAAAGTTTCAAGGGTTCGGCCATGTAACATGGAATCATGCACAGCACTGTTAAAGGTCATGAGAAGACACAGGAGACCCAGAACGAACTGGCTTTGGCAATGTTCAGGGGTGAAATGCATGGGACTGGCAGAGGATGAAGATAGATGGAGAAAATGCGCCAACGATCCCAGGACTACAATTATATTCAGGAACTTAATTAAAATGTTAAGGCAATATTGTTGTTACAAAAACATCTTGAGTAATCATAAAGCATGAAAAAATACTTCAGACAACTTTTATTATTAAACAAAAAACAACAAATTTATGAATGCCTAATATAAAGACTAGATGTGATAAAGAACTTAAAAATCTAAGCAAGCACACCATATTCTCTAGCTGTCAGTGTATCGATTAATACTCATGTGACAATGCATTATAAATAAATAAGTAAAGAAGAGGGAAATAGTGAGTGAGAGCATCGGGTAAAACACAACAATTGACATGTCAAAATAAAAAAATCACCCATCTTAAGGGCTAGCAGGTTAGTAACGGGTTGCTATGTGCAAAATAATAAAATATCAAACCACAATCAACAGTCCTTTAAAATTAATCCCCAATTGGTGATTGTTTAAGGCTGTTAAAACTTCAAAAAATAACCAGCCCAAATGAATGCAAGTAACACTATCCCTATAACATCACAGAAACTCGTTATTTGTGGTGCGTCAGATTATGAGAGATGTTTTTAAACTTTGATAGCCTGTGGGTTAAATACTGGAGCTGTCAAGACAAATGGCTATCTACATGACCATATCCACCATCTGCTGCGAAAAAACTTCAGGGAAAAAAACACAAATTGAGTAAAATCAAAATGTGCCTCCTTTAGGAAAGGGGACCCATAACATCACAAATTTTAAGCAAACAGGACATTGCCAAGACTGAATTATTCCAAGCTCAGAGGTGTTGATTCCCACACATTTGATGTGATACCAATGTCTGCAACTGTCACTTCCAATCTGTTCACAAAAGTTTTACATGTAGATAAGCACACAGTTTTTATGTACACGTGATAAAAAAATTATGCTTTTACCATTGTTTTACCATTTTGTGCACTATATCAAAATTAATTATGTGTAAAGTGGGTCATGCTGTCTAAAACAAAAAAAAAACTTACCTATTTTCTAATCACAATTTCCACATTGGCTACATAGCTCAAGAAGACTGTCTAAAATAAAATGATATTATGAATGATTAGCAGCATCACTAGAATTGCTTTTAAAGCTTAAAAAATGGAAAATATTTAATGGTCTTCCTGGATTCATCTAACTTTTTTTGACCAATTTTATTCCTGTAATGAAGCAGTGCTCTTCTCGAACTAGAATACAAAACTATTAGGTTAGGATTTTTTAAGGTTGTGTTTGACAAATTCAGCAACCTTTAAGGATTATTTTTGTTTTTTTCTTGTAACCTTTTAAACAACCGATTAGCAAAAACTTTTAATTAATTAAAACAATCACAAGAGTGGCTGGTTGTTTTCTGACCAATATTTTGTAACAAAAATATACAATGGTAATACTGTGTCATTTTTTACTATTTTACAGATACTTCTGTTGCTTGTTGTTGAATCAATCAGATCTAAATATGATCAGTTTAAACATTGTGTCGAGTCAGTTACAAAAATGAAATAAAAAGCAAGGTGATAAACTGTATAAGCAAAGATGGATCCCAAAAAAAGGATAACTAAGAAGTTAATTAAAATACCAAACAAAACAAATGTTTTACTCCTCCAAGTCTGTTAAGAACCAGTATTGAACCGCTTTCTTTTGTGCTGGTAGTTGCTTAATACTTTCTTAATATTGTTTACTGCTAATAGGTTTCCAATCTTTAAATGTTGGTGGCTTTCTCCTAAGAAATAAACCAAAAAACATGAACAATTTTCATTTGAATATGGCGAAATCAGCTGGTTAAAACAAAACAAATACTAAGTTGTAACAGTGTCTGGCAGCTAGGAATTTCATGAATCCACTGTTTTCAAACAGCTAAATGTGTTGGTCCAATCTAAAAAGTATTTTATTGTTTGGAAACTCAGATGAGCTCCTCTTTTTTGCAAGTAACATTCATATTGTCAAATATGGCATTCAGATATCACAATGTGACACACAACAGAGCTTAGACATGTTTAAATAATAAACAAATTGACTAAAAAAAAGTGATTGAACTCTTTCGCCCTGTTAGAGCTCGTCAGACTGCCTGGCAGACAATGAAAGTTCAAAAATCGTAAAAAAACACACTTACCTTTGCTGCTTGCAATTTTTCAAGATTTAACAAATGCCTTATTAAAGTCATAAGCACGAAATATTGCACGAAATTTTACAATTTTAAGACCTAATTTGCTTGTGTTCGGGAAGTATTTTTTATAATTATACATGGATTTAGTCCTGTTGCTTCTTAGTATGGTTTGCAATAGAAGCTGACTAATTGAAATCAAGCAGGGCTGCCACTTTGGTTTGAATGAAATAATCCAGTTTGACCTTAAAATATATCTAGAATCATTTAGATGGAAAAACAAAACATCCAAAAATATATCTAAACATAAAATAATCCAATTTAATGTAATGTATTAACCAAACAAAATGGCATATGAAGGTTTTTAATATAAATTGATCTATATTGATGCTAAAGAAGCTTACTTCTTCCATTTCATCACTCTATTTTTCTGAGACGGGGTTGTGACAATTTAGTGACAGGCTGTCACCTATCGCCTGTCAATGATAGGGTGTCAGGTACAAACTGACACCCTGTCACAGATTTACTGACACCCTGTCACAGATTTATTGACACCCTGTCACTGATTCGATGACGCCCTGTCACAGATTTACTGACACCCTGTCACAGATTCACTGACGCCCTGTCATTGATTTTGACACCCTGTCACTGATTCACTGGCGTCCTGTCAATGATTAAATGACGCCTTGTCACTGATTTATAATTTTCGAAAAAAACAGTGTTTTTGCTTTGTCGTCTGAAAGAGCCAAGTTGCAGAGAGGGGTTTAAAATAAAGATGAAAGGCAGATTTTAAGCATTGTTGCCAGAACTAACATCTGAGTTCTCTAAAATCGTGAATGCGACCACAATGGAAACTTTGGAAATAGCTATAGAACCAGAAAGCACCCTGGAAAACACAAGAGATCGTGAATAAATACGATAGAAACTTCTTTCTGAAGAACAAGCCAGTTTCTGTGGACGACCAAGCAAAACCTAACAGTTCGAATACTAGGTGAAAAATTTAGACCAACATCAAGAACTTCCTGCAGAGTTTGGAGAAAAGCTCTGTAGAGTAGGAAGGTGAAACATGGTATCAGTCTCCACCGGATCTTTCTGATCAAAGCACTTTATAATACGGCCAGAAATGCAGTGACAACCCACAGAAGTGCACTTTGGTTGCAGTATGTCAAGAGTGTATGCTGTCGCTTATCTTGTTCAACATATTATTAGAGCACATAATGATGGAACCAATGGAAGATTTTGAGCAAACAGTGTCAGTGATGGCGGGACAAATTCATTGCAGAGTGGTAAGCAACTTACTGACATTGGACAGTACAATGAGAAGGTATGGAATGGAGATAAGAAGTGACAAAAGCAAGATCATGGTAAGGTCAAGGCAAAATGATAAAGAGAGCGACATAGAAATTACAATGGAAGGGGAACAACTGGAAGCAGTCTCAATGAAGATGTGACATGAAGACGAAAGTTTCAAGGGTTCGGCCATGTAACATGGAATCATGCACAGCACTGTTAAAGGTCATGAGAAGACACAGGAGACCCAGAACGAACTGGCTTTGGCAATGTTCAGGGGTGAAATGCATGGGACTGGCAGAGGATGAAGATAGATGGAGAAAATGCGCCAACGATCCCAGGACTACAATTATATTCAGGAACTTAATTAAAATGTTAAGGCAATATTGTTGTTACAAAAACATCTTGAGTAATCATAAAGCATGAAAAAATACTTCAGACAACTTTTATTATTAAACAAAAAACAACAAATTTATGAATGCCTAATATAAAGACTAGATGTGATAAAGAACTTAAAAATCTAAGCAAGCACACCATATTCTCTAGCTGTCAGTGTATCGATTAATACTCATGTGACAATGCATTATAAATAAATAAGAAAAGAAGAGGGAAATAGTGAGTGAGAGCATCGGGTAAAACACAACAATTGACATGTCAAAATAATAAAAAACACCCATCTTAAGGGGTAGCAGGTTAGTAACGGGTTGCTATGTGGAAAAAAATAAAATATCAAACCACAATCAACAGTCCTTTAAAATTAATCCCCAATTGGTGATTGTTTAAGGCTGTTAAAACTTCAAAAAATAACCAGCCCAAATGAATGCAAGTAACACTATCCCTATAACATCACAGAAACTCGTTATTTGTGGTGCGTCAGATTATGAGAGATGTTTTTAAACTTTGATAGCCTGTGGGTTAAATACTGGAGCTGTCAAGACAAATGGCTATCTACATGACCATATCCACCATCTGCTGCGAAAAAACTTCAGGGAAAAAAACACAAATTGAGTAAAATCAAAATGTGCCTCCTTTAGGAAAGGGGACCCATAACATCACAAATTTTAAGCAAACAGGACATTGCCAAGACTGAATTATTCCAAGCTCAGAGGTGTTGATTCCCACACATTTGATGTGATACCAATGTCTGCAACTGTCACTTCCAATCTGTTCACAAAAGTTTTACATGTAGATAAGCACACAGTTTTTATGTACACGTGATAAAAAAATTATGCTTTTACCATTGTTTTACCATTTTGTGCACTATATCAAAATTAATTATGTGTAAAGTGGGTCATGCTGTCTAAAACAAAAAAAAAACTTACCTATTTTCTAATCACAATTTCCACATTGGCTACATAGCTCAAGAAGACTGTCTAAAATAAAATGATATTATGAATGATTAGCAGCATCACTAGAATTGCTTTTAAAGCTTAAAAAATGGAAAATATTTAATGGTCTTCCTGGATTCATCTAACTTTTTTTGACCAATTTTATTCCTGTAATGAAGCAGTGCTCTTCTCGAACTAGAATACAAAACTATTAGGTTAGGATTTTTTAAGGTTGTGTTTGACAAATTCAGCAACCTTTAAGGATTATTTTTGTTTTTTTCTTGTAACCTTTTAAACAACCGATTAGCAAAAACTTTTAATTAATTAAAACAATCACAAGAGTGGCTGGTTGTTTTCTGACCAATATTTTGTAACAAAAATATACAATGGTAATACTGTGTCATTTTTTACTATTTTACAGATACTTCTGTTGCTTGTTGTTGAATCAATCAGATCTAAATATGATCAGTTTAAACATTGTGTCGAGTCAGTTACAAAAATGAAATAAAAAGCAAGGTGATAAACTGTATAAGCAAAGATGGATCCCAAAAAAAGGATAACTAAGAAATTAATTAAAATACCAAACAAAACAAATGTTTTACTCCTCCAAGTCTGTTAAGAACCAGTATTGAACCGCTTTCTTTTGTGCTGGTAGTTGCTTAATACTTTCTTAATATTGTTTACTGCTAATAGGTTTCCAATCTTTAAATGTTGGTGGCTTTCTCCTACGAAATAAACCAAAAAACATGAACAATTTTCATTTGAATATGGCGAAATCAGCTGGTTAAAACAAAACAAATACTAAGTTGTAACAGTGTCTGGCAGCTAGGAATTTCATGAATCCACTGTTTTCAAACAGCTAAATGTGTTGGTCCAATCTAAAAAGTATTTTATTGTTTGGAAACTCAGATGAGCTCCTCTTTTTTGCAAGTAACATTCATATTGTCAAATATGGCATTCAGATATCACAATGTGACACACAACAGAGCTTAGACATGTTTAAATAATAAACAAATTGACTAAAAAAAAGTGATTGAACTCTTTCGCCCTGTTAGAGCTCGTCAGACTGCCTGGCAGACAATGAAAGTTCAAAAATCGTAAAAAAACACACTTACCTTTGCTGCTTGCAATTTTTCAAGATTTAACAAATGCCTTATTAAAGTCATAAGCACGAAATATTGCACGAAATTTTACAATTTTAAGACCTAATTTGCTTGTGTTCGGGAAGTATTTTTTATAATTATACATGGATTTAGTCATGTTGCTTCTTAGTATGGTTTGCAATAGAAGCTGACTAATTGAAATCAAGCAGGGCTGCCACTTTGGTTTGAATGAAATAATCCAGTTTGACCTTAAAATATATCTAGAATCATTTAGATGGAAAAACAAAACATCCAAAAATATATCTAAACATAAAATAATCCAATTTAATGTAATGTATTAACCAAACAAAATGGCATATGAAGGTTTTTAATATAAATTGATCTATATTGATGCTAAAGAAGCTTACTTCTTCCATTTCATCACTCTATTTTTCTGAGACGGGGTTGTGACAATTTAGTGACAGGCTGTCACCTATCGCCTGTCAATGATAGGGTGTCAGGTACAAACTGACACCCTGTCACAGATTTACTGACACCCTGTCACAGATTTATTGACACCCTGTCACTGATTCGATGACGCCCTGTCACAGATTTACTGACACCCTGTCACAGATTCACTGACGCCCTGTCATTGATTTTGACACCCTGTCACTGATTCACTGGCGTCCTGTCAATGATTAAATGACGCCTTGTCACTGATTTATAATTTTCGAAAAAAACAGTGTTTTTGCTTTGTCGTCTGAAAGAGCCAAGTTGCAGAGAGGGGTTTAAAATAAAGATGAAAGGCAGATTTTAAGCATTGTTGCCAGAACTAACATCTGAGTTCTCTAAAATCGTGAATGCGACCACAATGGAAACTTTGGAAATAGCTATAGAACCAGAAAGCACCCTGGAAAACACAAGAGATCATGAATAAATACGATAGAAACTTCTTTCTGAAGAACAAGCCAGTTTCTGTGGACGACCAAGCAAAACCTAACAGTTCGAATACTAGGTGAAAAATTTAGACCAACATCAAGAACTTCCTGCAGAGTTTGGAGAAAAGCTCTGTAGAGTAGGAAGGTGAAACATGGTATCAGTCTCCACCGGATCTTTCTGATCAAAGCACTTTATAATACGGCCAGAAATGCAGTGACAACCCACAGAAGTGCACTTTGGTTGCAGTATGTCAAGAGTGTATGCTGTCGCTTATCTTGTTCAACATATTATTAGAGCACATAATGAGGGAACCAATGGAAGATTTTGAGCAAACAGTGTCAGTGATGGCGGGACAAATTCATTGCAGAGTGGTAAGCAACTTACTGACATTGGACAGTACAATGAGAAGGTATGGAATGGAGATAAGAAGTGACAAAAGCAAGATCATGGTAAGGTCAAGGCAAAATGATAAAGAGAGCGACATAGAAATTACAATGGAAGGGGAACAACTGGAAGCAGTCTCAATGAAGATGTGACATGAAGACGAAAGTTTCAAGGGTTCGGCCATGTAACATGGAATCATGCACAGCACTGTTAAAGGTCATGAGAAGACACAGGAGACCCAGAACGAACTGGCTTTGGCAATGTTCAGGGGTGAAATGCATGGGACTGGCAGAGGATGAAGATAGATGGAGAAAATGCGCCAACGATCCCAGGACTACAATTATATTCAGGAACTTAATTAAAATGTTAAGGCAATATTGTTGTTACAAAAACATCTTGAGTAATCATAAAGCATGAAAAAATACTTCAGACAACTTTTATTATTAAACAAAAAACAACAAATTTATGAATGCCTAATATAAAGACTAGATGTGATAAAGAACTTAAAAATCTAAGCAAGCACACCATATTCTCTAGCTGTCAGTGTATCGATTAATACTCATGTGACAATGCATTATAAATAAATAAGAAAAGAAGAGGGAAATAGTGAGTGAGAGCATCGGGTAAAACACAACAATTGACATGTCAAAATAATAAAAAACACCCATCTTAAGGGGTAGCAGGTTAGTAACGGGTTGCTATGTGGAAAAAAATAAAATATCAAACCACAATCAACAGTCCTTTAAAATTAATCCCCAATTGGTGATTGTTTAAGGCTGTTAAAACTTCAAAAAATAACCAGCCCAAATGAATGCAAGTAACACTATCCCTATAACATCACAGAAACTCGTTATTTGTGGTGCGTCAGATTATGAGAGATGTTTTTAAACTTTGATAGCCTGTGGGTTAAATACTGGAGCTGTCAAGACAAATGGCTATCTACATGACCATATCCACCATCTGCTGCGAAAAAACTTCAGGGAAAAAAACACAAATTGAGTAAAATCAAAATGTGCCTCCTTTAGGAAAGGGGACCCATAACATCACAAATTTTAAGCAAACAGGACATTGCCAAGACTGAATTATTCCAAGCTCAGAGGTGTTGATTCCCACACATTTAATGTGATACCAATGTCTGCAACTGTCACTTCCAATCTGTCCACAAAAGTTTTACATGTAGATAAGCACACAGTTTTTATGTACACGTGATAAAAAAATTATGCTTTTACCATTGTTTTACCATTTTGTGCACTATATCAAAATTAATTATGTGTAAAGTGGGTCATGCTGTCTAAAACAAAAAACAAAAACTTACCTATTTTCTAATCACAATTTCCACATTGGCTACATAGCTCAAGAAGACTGTCTAAAATAAAATGATATTATGAATGATTAGCAGCATCACTAGAATTGCTTTTAAAGCTTAAAAAATGGAAAATATTTAATGGTCTTCCTGGATTCATCTAACTTTTTTTGACCAATTTTATTCCTGTAATGAAGCAGTGCTCTTCTCGAACTAGAATACAAAACTATTAGGTTAGGATTTTTTAAGGTTGTGTTTGACAAATTCAGCAACCTTTAAGGATTATTTTTGTTTTTTTCTTGTAACCTTTTAAACAACCGATTAGCAAAAACTTTTAATTAATTAAAACAATCACAAGAGTGGCTGGTTGTTTTCTGACCAATATTTTGTAACAAAAATATACAATGGTAATACTGTGTCATTTTTTACTATTTTACAGATACTTCTGTTGCTTGTTGTTGAATCAATCAGATCTAAATATGATCAGTTTAAACATTGTGTCGAGTCAGTTACAAAAATGAAATAAAAAGCAAGGTGATAAACTGTATAAGCAAAGATGGATCCCAAAAAAAGGATAACTAAGAAATTAATTAAAATACCAAACAAAACAAATGTTTTACTCCTCCAAGTCTGTTAAGAACCAGTATTGAACCGCTTTCTTTTGTGCTGGTAGTTGCTTAATACTTTCTTAATATTGTTTACTGCTAATAGGTTTCCAATCTTTAAATGTTGGTGGCTTTCTCCTAAGAAATAAACCAAAAAACATGAACAATTTTCATTTGAATATGGCGAAATCAGCTGGTTAAAACAAAACAAATACTAAGTTGTAACAGTGTCTGGCAGCTAGGAATTTCATGAATCCACTGTTTTCAAACAGCTAAATGTGTTGGTCCAATCTAAAAAGTATTTTATTGTTTGGAAACTCAGATGAGCTCCTCTTTTTTGCAAGTAACATTCATATTGTCAAATATGGCATTCAGATATCACAATGTGACACACAACAGAGCTTAGACATGTTTAAATAATAAACAAATTGACTAAAAAAAAGTGATTGAACTCTTTCGCCCTGTTAGAGCTCGTCAGACTGCCTGGCAGACAATGAAAGTTCAAAAATCGTAAAAAAACACACTTACCTTTGCTGCTTGCAATTTTTCAAGATTTAACAAATGCCTTATTAAAGTCATAAGCACGAAATATTGCACGAAATTTTACAATTTTAAGACCTAATTTGCTTGTGTTCGGGAAGTATTTTTTATAATTATACATGGATTTAGTCCTGTTGCTTCTTAGTATGGTTTGCAATAGAAGCTGACTAATTGAAATCAAGCAGGGCTGCCACTTTGGTTTGAATGAAATAATCCAGTTTGACCTTAAAATATATCTAGAATCATTTAGATGGAAAAACAAAACATCCAAAAATATATCTAAACATAAAATAATCCAATTTAATGTAATGTATTAGCCAAACAAAATGGCATATGAAGGTTTTTAATGTAAATTGATCTATATTGATGCTAAAGAAGCTTACTTCTTCCATTTCATCACTCTATTTTTCTGAGACGGGGTTGTGACAATTTAGTGACAGGCTGTCACCTATCGCCTGTCAATGATAGGGTGTCAGGTACAAACTGACACCCTGTCACAGATTTACTGACACCCTGTCACAGATTTATTGACACCCTGTCACTGATTCGATGACGCCCTGTCACAGATTTACTGACACCCTGTCACAGATTCACTGACGCCCTGTCATTGATTTTGACACCCTGTCACTGATTCACTGGCGTCCTGTCAATGATTAAATGACGCCTTGTCACTGATTTATAATTTTCGAAAAAAACAGTGTTTTTGCTTTGTCGTCTGAAAGAGCCAAGCTGCAGAGAGGGGTTTAAAATAAAGATGAAAGGCAGATTTTAAGCATTGTTGCCAGAACTAACATCTGAGTTCTCTAAAATCGTGAATGCGACCACAATGGAAACTTTGGAAATAGCTATAGAACCAGAAAGCACCCTGGAAAACACAAGAGATCATGAATAAATACGATAGAAACTTCTTTCTGAAGAACAAGCCAGTTTCTGTGGACGACCAAGCAAAACCTAACAGTTCGAATACTAGGTGAAAAATTTAGACCAACATCAAGAACTTCCTGCAGAGTTTGGAGAAAAGCTCTGTAGAGTAGGAAGGTGAAACATGGTATCAGTCTCCACCGGATCTTTCTGATCAAAGCACTTTATAATACGGCCAGAAATGCAGTGACAACCCACAGAAGTGCACTTTGGTTGCAGTATGTCAAGAGTGTATGCTGTCGCTTATCTTGTTCAACATATTATTAGAGCACATAATGAGGGAACCAATGGAAGATTTTGAGCAAACAGTGTCAGTGATGGCGGGACAAATTCATTGCAGAGTGGTAAGCAACTTACTGACATTGGACAGTACAATGAGAAGGTATGGAATGGAGATAAGAAGTGACAAAAGCAAGATCATGGTAAGGTCAAGGCAAAATGATAAAGAGAGCGACATAGACATTACAATGGAAGGGGAGCAACTGGAAGCAGTCTCAATGAAGATGTGACATGAAGACGAAAGTTTCAAGGGTTCGGCCATGTAACATGGAATCATGCACAGCACTGTTAAAGGTCATGAGAAGACACAGGAGACCCAGAACGAACTGGCTTTGGCAATGTTCAGGGGTGAAATGCATGGGACTGGCAGAGGATGAAGATAGATGGAGAAAATGCGCCAACGATCCCAGGACTACAATTATATTCAGGAACTTAATTAAAATGTTAAGGCAATATTGTTGTTACAAAAACATCTTGAGTAATCATAAAGCATGAAAAAATACTTCAGACAACTTTTATTATTAAACAAAAAACAACAAATTTATGAATGCCTAATATAAAGACTAGATGTGATAAAGAACTTAAAAATCTAAGCAAGCACACCATATTCTCTAGCTGTCAGTGTATCGATTAATACTCATGTGACAATGCATTATAAATAAATAAGTAAAGAAGAGGGAAATAGTGAGTGAGAGCATCGGGTAAAACACAACAATTGACATGTCAAAATAAAAAAATCACCCATCTTAAGGGCTAGCAGGTTAGTAACGGGTTGCTATGTGCAAAATAATAAAATATCAAACCACAATCAACAGTCCTTTAAAATTAATCCCCAATTGGTGATTGTTTAAGGCTGTTAAAACTTCAAAAAATAACCAGCCCAAATGAATGCAAGTAACACTATCCCTATAACATCACAGAAACTCGTTATTTGTGGTGCGTCAGATTATGAGAGATGTTTTTAAACTTTGATAGCCTGTGGGTTAAATACTGGAGCTGTCAAGACAAATGGCTATCTACATGACCATATCCACCATCTGCTGCGAAAAAACTTCAGGGAAAAAAACACAAATTGAGTAAAATCAAAATGTGCCTCCTTTAGGAAAGGGGACCCATAACATCACAAATTTTAAGCAAACAGGACATTGCCAAGACTGAATTATTCCAAGCTCAGAGGTGTTGATTCCCACACATTTGATGTGATACCAATGTCTGCAACTGTCACTTCCAATCTGTCCACAAAAGTTTTACATGTAGATAAGCACACAGTTTTTATGTACACGTGATAAAAAAATTATGCTTTTACCATTGTTTTACCATTTTGTGCACTATATCAAAATTAATTATGTGTAAAGTGGGTCATGCTGTCTAAAACAAAAAACAAAAACTTACCTATTTTCTAATCACAATTTCCACATTGGCTACATAGCTCAAGAAGACTGTCTAAAATAAAATGATATTATGAATGATTAGCAGCATCACTAGAATTGCTTTTAAAGCTTAAAAAATGGAAAATATTTAATGGTCTTCCTGGATTCATCTAACTTTTTTTTGACCAATTTTATTCCTGTAATGAAGCAGTGCTCTTCTCGAACTAGAATACAAAACTATTAGGTTAGGATTTTTTAAGGTTGTGTTTGACAAATTCAGCAACCTTTAAGGATTATTTTTGTTTTTTTCTTGTAACCTTTTAAACAACCGATTAGCAAAAACTTTTAATTAATTAAAACAATCACAAGAGTGGCTGGTTGTTTTCTGACCAATATTTTGTAACAAAAATATACAATGGTAATACTGTGTCATTTTTTACTATTTTACAGATACTTCTGTTGCTTGTTGTTGAATCAATCAGATCTAAATATGATCAGTTTAAACATTGTGTCGAGTCAGTTACAAAAATGAAATAAAAAGCAAGGTGATAAACTGTATAAGCAAAGATGGATCCCAAAAAAAGGATAACTAAGAAATTAATTAAAATACCAAACAAAACAAATGTTTTACTCCTCCAAGTCTGTTAAGAACCAGTATTGAACCGCTTTCTTTTGTGCTGGTAGTTGCTTAATACTTTCTTAATATTGTTTACTGCTAATAGGTTTCCAATCTTTAAATGTTGGTGGCTTTCTCCTAAGAAATAAACCAAAAAACATGAACAATTTTCATTTGAATATGGCGAAATCAGCTGGTTAAAACAAAACAAATACTAAGTTGTAACAGTGTCTGGCAGCTAGGAATTTCATGAATCCACTGTTTTCAAACAGCTAAATGTGTTGGTCCAATCTAAAAAGTATTTTATTGTTTGGAAACTCAGATGAGCTCCTCTTTTTTGCAAGTAACATTCATATTGTCAAATATGGCATTCAGATATCACAATGTGACACACAACAGAGCTTAGACATGTTTAAATAATAAACAAATTGACTAAAAAAAAGTGATTGAACTCTTTCGCCCTGTTAGAGCTCGTCAGACTGCCTGGCAGACAATGAAAGTTCAAAAATCGTAAAAAAACACACTTACCTTTGCTGCTTGCAATTTTTCAAGATTTAACAAATGCCTTATTAAAGTCATAAGCACGAAATATTGCACGAAATTTTACAATTTTAAGACCTAATTTGCTTGTGTTCGGGAAGTATTTTTTATAATTATACATGGATTTAGTCCTGTTGCTTCTTAGTATGGTTTGCAATAGAAGCTGACTAATTGAAATCAAGCAGGGCTGCCACTTTGGTTTGAATGAAATAATCCAGTTTGACCTTAAAATATATCTAGAATCATTTAGATGGAAAAACAAAACATCCAAAAATATATCTAAACATAAAATAATCCAATTTAATGTAATGTATTAACCAAACAAAATGGCATATGAAGGTTTTTAATATAAATTGATCTATATTGATGCTAAAGAAGCTTACTTCTTCCATTTCATCACTCTATTTTTCTGAGACGGGGTTGTGACAATTTAGTGACAGGCTGTCACCTATCGCCTGTCAATGATAGGGTGTCAGGTACAAACTGACACCCTGTCACAGATTTACTGACACCCTGTCACTGATTTATTGACACCCTGTCACTGATTTATTGACACCCTGTCACAGATTCACTGACGCCCTGTCATTGATTTTGACACCCTGTCACTGATTCACTGGCGTCCTGTCAATGATTAAATGACGCCTTGTCACTGATTTATAATTTTCGAAAAAAACAGTGTTTTTGCTTTGTCGTCTGAAAGAGCCAAGCTGCAGAGAGGGGTTTAAAATAAAGATGAAAGGCAGATTTTAAGCATTGTTGCCAGAACTAACATCTGAGTTCTCTAAAATCGTGAATGCGACCACAATGGAAACTTTGGAAATAGCTATAGAACCAGAAAGCACCCTGGAAAACACAAGAGATCATGAATAAATACGATAGAAACTTCTTTCTGAAGAACAAGCCAGTTTCTGTGGACGACCAAGCAAAACCTAACAGTTCGAATACTAGGTGAAAAATTTAGACCAACATCAAGAACTTCCTGCAGAGTTTGGAGAAAAGCTCTGTAGAGTAGGAAGGTGAAACATGGTATCAGTCTCCACCGGATCTTTCTGATCAAAGCACTTTATAATACGGCCAGAAATGCAGTGACAACCCACAGAAGTGCACTTTGGTTGCAGTATGTCAAGAGTGTATGCTGTCGCTTATCTTGTTCAACATATTATTAGAGCACATAATGAGGGAACCAATGGAAGATTTTGAGCAAACAGTGTCAGTGATGGCGGGACAAATTCATTGCAGAGTGGTAAGCAACTTACTGACATTGGACAGTACAATGAGAAGGTATGGAATGGAGATAAGAAGTGACAAAAGCAAGATCATGGTAAGGTCAAGGCAAAATGATAAAGAGAGCGACATAGACATTACAATGGAAGGGGAGCAACTGGAAGCAGTCTCAATGAAGATGTGACATGAAGACGAAAGTTTCAAGGGTTCGGCCATGTAACATGGAATCATGCACATCACTGTTAAAGGTCATGAGAAGACACAGGAGACCCAGAACGAACTGGCTTTGGCAATGTTCAGGGGTGAAATGCATGGGACTGGCAGAGGATGAAGATAGATGGAGAAAATGCGCCAACGATCCCAGGACTACAATTATATTCAGGAACTTAATTAAAATGTTAAGGCAATATTGTTGTTACAAAAACGTCTTGAGTAATCATAAAGCATGAAAAAATACTTCAGACAACTTTTATTATTAAACAAAAAACAACAAATTTATGAATGCCTAATATAAAGACTAGATGTGATAAAGAACTTAAAAATCTAAGCAAGCACACCATATTCTCTAGCTGTCAGTGTATCGATTAATACTCATGTGACAATGCATTATAAATAAATAAGAAAAGAAGAGGGAAATAGTGAGTGAGAGCATCGGGTAAAACACAACAATTGACATGTCAAAATAATAAAAAACACCCATCTTAAGGGGTAGCAGGTTAGTAACGGGTTGCTATGTGGAAAAAAATAAAATATCAAACCACAATCAACAGTCCTTTAAAATTAATCCCCAATTGGTGATTGTTTAAGGCTGTTAAAACTTCAAAAAATAACCAGCCCAAATGAATGCAAGTAACACTATCCCTATAACATCACAGAAACTCGTTATTTGTGGTGCGTCAGATTATGAGAGATGTTTTTAAACTTTGATAGCCTGTGGGTTAAATACTGGAGCTGTCAAGACAAATGGCTATCTACATGACCATATCCACCATCTGCTGCGAAAAAACTTCAGGGAAAAAAACACAAATTGAGTAAAATCAAAATGTGCCTCCTTTAGGAAAGGGGACCCATAACATCACAAATTTTAAGCAAACAGGACATTGCCAAGACTGAATTATTCCAAGCTCAGAGGTGTTGATTCCCACAAATTTGATGTGATACCAATGTCTGCAACTGTCACTTCCAATCTGTCCACAAAAGTTTTACATGTAGATAAGCACACAGTTTTTATGTACACGTGATAAAAAAATTATGCTTTTACCATTGTTTTACCATTTTGTGCACTATATCAAAATTAATTATGTGTAAAGTGGGTCATGCTGTCTAAAACAAAAAAAAAACTTACCTATTTTCTAATCACAATTTCCACATTGGCTACATAGCTCAAGAAGACTGTCTAAAATAAAATGATATTATGAATGATTAGCAGCATCACTAGAATTGCTTTTAAAGCTTAAAAAATGGAAAATATTTAATGGTCTTCCTGGATTCATCTAACTTTTTTTGACCAATTTTATTCCTGTAATGAAGCAGTGCTCTTCTCGAACTAGAATACAAAACTATTAGGTTAGGATTTTTTAAGGTTGTGTTTGACAAATTCAGCAACCTTTAAGGATTATTTTTGTTTTTTTCTTGTAACCTTTTAAACAACCGATTAGCAAAAACTTTTAATTAATTAAAACAATCACAAGAGTGGCTGGTTGTTTTCTGACCAATATTTTGTAACAAAAATATACAATGGTAATACTGTGTCATTTTTTACTATTTTACAGATACTTCTGTTGCTTGTTGTTGAATCAATCAGATCTAAATATGATCAGTTTAAACATTGTGTCGAGTCAGTTACAAAAATGAAATAAAAAGCAAGGTGATAAACTGTATAAGCAAAGATGGATCCCAAAAAAAGGATAACTAAGAAGTTAATTAAAATACCAAACAAAACAAATGTTTTACTCCTCCAAGTCTGTTAAGAACCAGTATTGAACCGCTTTCTTTTGTGCTGGTAGTTGCTTAATACTTTCTTAATATTGTTTACTGCTAATAGGTTTCCAATCTTTAAATGTTGGTGGCTTTCTCCTAAGAAATAAACCAAAAAACATGAACAATTTTCATTTGAATATGGCGAAATCAGCTGGTTAAAACAAAACAAATACTAAGTTGTAACAGTGTCTGGCAGCTAGGAATTCATGAATCCACTGTTTTCAAACAGCTAAATGTGTTGGTCCAATCTAAAAAGTATTTTATTGTTTGGAAACTCAGATGAGCTCCTCTTTTTTGCAAGTAACATTCATATTGTCAAATATGGCATTCAGATATCACAATGTGACACACAACAGAGCTTAGACATGTTTAAATAATAAACAAATTGACTAAAAAAAAGTGATTGAACTCTTTCGCCCTGTTAGAGCTCGTCAGACTGCCTGGCAGACAATGAAAGTTCAAAAATCGTAAAAAAACACACTTACCTTTGCTGCTTGCAATTTTTCAAGATTTAACAAATGCCTTATTAAAGTCATAAGCACGAAATATTGCACGAAATTTTACAATTTTAAGACCTAATTTGCTTGTGTTCGGGAAGTATTTTTTATAATTATACATGGATTTAGTCCTGTTGCTTCTTAGTATGGTTTGCAATAGAAGCTGACTAATTGAAATCAAGCAGGGCTGCCACTTTGGTTTGAATGAAATAATCCAGTTTGACCTTAAAATATATCTACAATCATTTAGATGGAAAAACAAAACATCCAAAAATATATCTAAACATAAAATAATCCAATTTAATGTAATGTATTAGCCAAACAAAATGGCATATGAAGGTTTTTAATGTAAATTGATCTATATTGATGCTAAAGAAGCTTACTTCTTCCATTTCATCACTCTATTTTTCTAAGACGGGGTTGTGACAATTTGTCAAAACTTGTAACTTTTCAAGTCGATAACTCACGAACCACTGAACCGAATTTGACGCCCCTTTGCAGGTGATGTTGGCCTCGTTGGCAAAACGCATATGCAAAGTTAGAGCCCAATCGGACTTCTGTATCGCCCTGTGCAAAAAGTGTTTTTCAGCAAAAACTGAGCATTTTTGTCAAAACTTGTAACTTTTCAAGTCGATAACTCACGAACCACTCAACCGAATTTGACGCCCCTTTGCAGGTGATGTTTGCCTCGTTGGCAAAACGCATATGCAAAGTTAGAGCCCAATCGGACTTCTGTATCGCCGTGTGCAAAAAGTGATTTTCAGCAAAAACTGAGCATTTTTGTCAAAACTTGTAACTTTTCAAGTCGATAACTCACGAACCACTCAACCGAATTTGACGCCCCTTTGCAGGTGATGTTTGCCTCGTTGGCAAAACGCATATGCAAAGTTACAGCCCAATCGGACTGCTGTATCGCCCTGTGCAAAAAGTGATTTTCAGCAAAAACTGAGCATTTTTGTCAAAACTTGTAACTTTTCAAGTCGATAACTCACGAACCGCTGAACCGAATTTGACGCCCCTTTGCAGGTGATGTTTGCCTCGTTGGCAAAACGCATATGCAAAGTTACAGCCCAATCGGACTTCTGTATCGCCCTGTGCAAAAAGTGATTTTCAGCAAAAACTGAGCATTTTTGTCAAAACTTGTAACTTTTCAAGTCGATAACTCACGAACCGCTGAACCGAATTTGACGCCCCTTTGCAGGTGATGTTTGCCTCGTTGGCAAAACGCATATGCAAAGTTACAGCCCTATCGGACTTCTGTATCGCCCTGTGCAAAAAGTGATTTTCAGCAAAAACTGAGCATTTTTGTCAAAACTTGTAACTTTTCAAGTCGATAACTCACGAACCGCTGAACCGAATTTGACGCCCCTTTGCAGGTGATGTTTGCCTCGTTGGCAAAACGCATATGCAAAGTTACAGCCCAATCGGACTTCTGTATCGCCCTGTGCAAAAAGTGATTTTCAGCAAAAACTGAGCATTTTTGTCAAAACTTGTAACTTTTCAAGTCGATAACTCACGAACCGCTGAACCGAATTTGACGCCCCTTTGCAGGTGATGTTTGCCTCGTTGGCAAAACGCATATGCAAAGTTACAGCCCAATCGGACTTCTGTGTCGCCCTGTGCAAAAAGTGATTTTCAGCAAAAACTGAGCATTTTTGTCAAAACTTGTAACTTTTCAAGTCGATAACTCACGAACCGCTGAACCGAATTTGACGCCCCTTTGCAGGTGATGTTTGCCTCGTTGGCAAAACGCATATGCAAAGTTACAGCCCAATCGGACTTCTGTATCGCCCTGTGCAAAAAGTGATTTTCAGCAAAAACTGAGCATTTTTGTCAAAACTTGTAACTTTTCAAGTCGATAACTCACGAACCGCTGAACCGAATTTGACGCCCCTTTGCAGGTGATGTTTGCCTCGTTGGCAAAACGCATATGCAAAGTTACAGCCCAATCGGACTTCTGTGTCGCCCTGTGCAAAAAGTGATTTTCAGCAAAAACTGAGCATTTTTGTCAAAACTTGTAACTTTTCAAGTCGATAACTCACGAACCGCTGAACCGAATTTGACGCCCCTTTGCAGGTGATGTTTGCCTCGTTGGCAAAACGCATATGCAAAGTTACAGCCCAATCGGACTTCTGTATCGCCCTGTGCAAAAAGTGATTTTCAGCAAAAACTGAGCATTTTTGTCAAAACTTGTAACTTTTCAAGTCGATAACTCACGAACCGCTGAACCGAATTTGACGCCCCTTTGCAGGTGATGTTTGCCTCGTTGGCAAAACGCATATGCAAAGTTACAGCCCAATCGGACTTCTGTATCGCCCTGTGCAAAAAGTGATTTTCAGCAAAAACGGAGCATTTTTGTCAAAACTTGTAACTTTTCAAGTCGATAACTCACGAACCGCTGAACCGAATTTGACGCCCCTTTGCAGGTGATGTTTGCCTCGTTGGCAAAACGCATATGCAAAGTTACAGCCCAATCGGACTTCTGTATCGCCCTGTGCAAAAAGTGATTTTCAGCAAAAACTGAGCATTTTTGTCAAAACTTGTAACTTTTCAAGTCGATAACTCACGAACCGCTGAACCGAATTTGACGCCCCTTTGCAGGTGATGTTTGCCTCGTTGGCAAAACGCATATGCAAAGTTACAGCCCAATCGGACTTCTGTATCGCCCTGTGCAAAAAGTGATTTTCAGCAAAAACTGAGCATTTTTGTCAAAACTTGTAACTTTTCAAGTCGATAACTCACGAACCGCTGAACCGAATTTGACGCCCCTTTGCAGGTGATGTTTGCCTCGTTGGCAAAACGCATATGCAAAGTTACAGCCCAATCGGACTTCTGTATCGCCCTGTGCAAAAAGTGATTTTCAGCAAAAACTGAGCATTTTTGTCAAAACTTGTAACTTTTCAAGTCGATAACTCACGAACCGCTGAACCGAATTTGACGCCCCTTTGCAGGTGATGTTTGCCTCGTTGGCAAAACGCATATGCAAAGTTACAGCCCTATCGGACTTCTGTATCGCCCTGTGCAAAAAGTGATTTTCAGCAAAAACTGAGCATTTTTGTCAAAACTTGTAACTTTTCAAGTCGATAACTCACGAACCGCTGAACCGAATTTGACGCCCCTTTGCAGGTGATGTTTGCCTCGTTGGCAAAACGCATATGCAAAGTTACAGCCCAATCGGACTTCTGTATCGCCCTGTGCAAAAAGTGATTTTCAGCAAAAACTGAGCATTTTTGTCAAAACTTGTAACTTTTCAAGTCGATAACTCACGAACCGCTGAACCGAATTTGACGCCCCTTTGCAGGTGATGTTTGCCTCGTTGGCAAAACGCATATGCAAAGTTACAGCCCAATCGGACTTCTGTATCGCCCTGTGCAAAAAGTGATTTTCAGCAAAAACTGAGCATTTTTGTCAAAACTTGTAACTTTTCAAGTCGATAACTCACGAACCGCTGAACCGAATTTGACGCCCCTTTGCAGGTGATGTTTGCCTCGTTGGCAAAACGCATATGCAAAGTTACAGCCCAATCGGACTTCTGTATCGCCCTGTGCAAAAAGTGATTTTCAGCAAAAACTGAGCATTTTTGTCAAAACTTGTAACTTTTCAAGTCGATAACTCACGAACCGCTGAACCGAATTTGACGCCCCTTTGCAGGTGATGTTTGCCTCGTTGGCAAAACGCATATGCAAAGTTACAGCCCAATCGGACTTCTGTATCGCCCTGTGCAAAAAGTGATTTTCAGCAAAAACTGAGCATTTTTGTCAAAACTTGTAACTTTTCAAGTCGATAACTCACGAACCGCTGAACCGAATTTGACGCCCCTTTGCAGGTGATGTTTGCCTCGTTGGCAAAACGCATATGCAAAGTTACAGCCCAATCGGACTTCTGTATCGCCCTGTGCAAAAAGTGATTTTCAGCAAAAACTGAGCATTTTTGTCAAAACTTGTAACTTTTCAAGTCGATAACTCACGAACCGCTGAACCGAATTTGACGCCCCTTTGCAGGTGATGTTTGCCTCGTTGGCAAAACGCATATGCAAAGTTACAGCCCAATCGGACTTCTGTGTCGCCCTGTGCAAAAAGTGATTTTCAGCAAAAACTGAGCATTTTTGTCAAAACTTGTAACTTTTCAAGTCGATAACTCACGAACCGCTGAACCGAATTTGACGCCCCTTTGCAGGTGATGTTTGCCTCGTTGGCAAAACGCATATGCAAAGTTACAGCCCAATCGGACTTCTGTATCGCCCTGTGCAAAAAGTGATTTTCAGCAAAAACTGAGCATTTTTGTCAAAACTTGTAACTTTTCAAGTCGATAACTCACGAACCGCTGAACCGAATTTGACGCCCCTTTGCAGGTGATGTTTGCCTCGTTGGCAAAACGCATATGCAAAGTTACAGCCCAATCGGACTTCTGTGTCGCCCTGTGCAAAAAGTGATTTTCAGCAAAAACTGAGCATTTTTGTCAAAACTTGTAACTTTTCAAGTCGATAACTCACGAACCGCTGAACCGAATTTGACGCCCCTTTGCAGGTGATGTTTGCCTCGTTGGCAAAACGCATATGCAAAGTTACAGCCCAATCGGACTTCTGTATCGCCCTGTGCAAAAAGTGATTTTCAGCAAAAACTGAGCATTTTTGTCAAAACTTGTAACTTTTCAAGTCGATAACTCACGAACCGCTGAACCGAATTTGACGCCCCTTTGCAGGTGATGTTTGCCTCGTTGGCAAAACGCATATGCAAAGTTACAGCCCAATCGGACTTCTGTATCGCCCTGTGCAAAAAGTGATTTTCAGCCAAAACTGAGCATTTTTGTCAAAACTTGTAACTTTTCAAGTCGATAACTCACGAAGCGCTGAACCGAATTTGACGCCCCTTTGCAGGTGATGTTTGCCTCGTTGGCAAAACGCATATGCAAAGTTACAGCCCAATCGGACTTCTGTATCGCCCTGTGCAAAAAGTGATTTTCAGCCAAAACTGAGCATTTTTGTCAAAACTTGTAACTTTTCAAGTCGATAACTCACGAAGCGCTGAACCGAATTTGACGCCCCTTTGCAGGTGATGTTTGCCTCGTTGGCAAAACGCATATGCAAAGTTACAGCCCAATCGGACTTCTGTATCGCCCTGTGCAAAAAGTGATTTTCAGCCAAAACTGAGCATTTTTGTCAAAACTTGTAACTTTTCAAGTCGATAACTCACGAAGCGCTGAACCGAATTTGACGCCCCTTTGCAGGTGATGTTTGCCTCGTTGGCAAAACGCATATGCAAAGTTACAGCCCAATCGGACTTCTGTATCGCCCTGTGCAAAAAGTGATTTTCAGCCAAAACTGAGCATTTTTGTCAAAACTTGTAACTTTTCAAGTCGATAACTCACGAAGCGCTGAACCGAATTTGACGCCCCTTTGCAGGTGATGTTTGCCTCGTTGGCAAAACGCATATGCAAAGTTACAGCCCAATCGGACTTCTGTATCGCCCTGTGCAAAAAGTGATTTTCAGCCAAAACTGAGCATTTTTGTCAAAACTTGTAACTTTTCAAGTCGATAACTCACGAAGCGCTGAACCGAATTTGACGCCCCTTTGCAGGTGATGTTTGCCTCGTTGGCAAAACGCATATGCAAAGTTACAGCCCAATCGGACTTCTGTATCGCCCTGTGCAAAAAGTGATTTTCAGCCAAAACTGAGCATTTTTGTCAAAACTTGTAACTTTTCAAGTCGATAACTCACGAAGCGCTGAACCGAATTTGACGCCCCTTTGCAGGTGATGTTTGCCTCGTTGGCAAAACGCATATGCAAAGTTACAGCCCAATCGGACTTCTGTATCGCCCTGTGCAAAAAGTGATTTTCAGCCAAAACTGAGCATTTTTGTCAAAACTTGTAACTTTTCAAGTCGATAACTCACGAAGCGCTGAACCGAATTTGACGCCCCTTTGCAGGTGATGTTTGCCTCGTTGGCAAAACGCATATGCAAAGTTACGGCCCAATCGGACTTCTGTATCGCCCTGTGCAAAAAGTGATTTTCAGCCAAAACTGAGCATTTTTGTCAAAACTTGTAACTTTTCAAGTCGATAACTCACGAAGCGCTGAACCGAATTTGACGCCCCTTTGCAGGTGATGTTTGCCTCGTTGGCAAAACGCATATGCAAAGTTACAGCCCAATCGGACTTCTGTATCGCCCTGTGCAAAAAGTGATTTTCAGCCAAAACTGAGCATTTTTGTCAAAACTTGTAACTTTTCAAGTCGATAACTCACGAAGCGCTGAACCGAATTTGACGCCCCTTTGCAGGTGATGTTTGCCTCGTTGGCAAAACGCATATGCAAAGTTACAGCCCAATCGGACTTCTGTATCGCCCTGTGCAAAAAGTGATTTTCAGCCAAAACTGAGCATTTTTGTCAAAACTTGTAACTTTTCAAGTCGATAACTCACGAAGCGCTGAACCGAATTTGACGCCCCTTTGCAGGTGATGTTTGCCTCGTTGGCAAAACGCATATGCAAAGTTACAGCCCAATCGGACTTCTGTATCGCCCTGTGCAAAAAGTGATTTTCAGCCAAAACTGAGCATTTTTGTCAAAACTTGTAACTTTTCAAGTCGATAACTCACGAAGCGCTGAACCGAATTTGACGCCCCTTTGCAGGTGATGTTTGCCTCGTTGGCAAAACGCATATGCAAAGTTACAGCCCAATCGGACTTCTGTATCGCCCTGTGCAAAAAGTGATTTTCAGCCAAAACTGAGCATTTTTGTCAAAACTTGTAACTTTTCAAGTCGATAACTCACGAAGCGCTGAACCGAATTTGACGCCCCTTTGCAGGTGATGTTTGCCTCGTTGGCAAAACGCATATGCAAAGTTACAGCCCAATCGGACTTCTGTATCGCCCTGTGCAAAAAGTGATTTTCAGCCAAAACTGAGCATTTTTGTCAAAACTTGTAACTTTTCAAGTCGATAACTCACGAAGCGCTGAACCGAATTTGACGCCCCTTTGCAGGTGATGTTTGCCTCGTTGGCAAAACGCATATGCAAAGTTACAGCCCAATCGGACTTCTGTATCGCCCTGTGCAAAAAGTGATTTTCAGCCAAAACTGAGCATTTTTGTCAAAACTTGTAACTTTTCAAGTCGATAACTCACGAAGCGCTGAACCGAATTTGACGCCCCTTTGCAGGTGATGTTTGCCTCGTTGGCAAAACGCATATGCAAAGTTACAGCCCAATCGGACTTCTGTATCGCCCTGTGCAAAAAGTGATTTTCAGCCAAAACTGAGCATTTTTGTCAAAACTTGTAACTTTTCAAGTCGATAACTCACGAAGCGCTGAACCGAATTTGACGCCCCTTTGCAGGTGATGTTTGCCTCGTTGGCAAAACGCATATGCAAAGTTACAGCCCAATCGGACTTCTGTATCGCCCTGTGCAAAAAGTGATTTTCAGCCAAAACTGAGCATTTTTGTCAAAACTTGTAACTTTTCAAGTCGATAACTCACGAAGCGCTGAACCGAATTTGACGCCCCTTTGCAGGTGATGTTTGCCTCGTTGGCAAAACGCATATGCAAAGTTACAGCCCAATCGGACTTCTGTATCGCCCTGTGCAAAAAGTGATTTTCAGCCAAAACTGAGCATTTTTGTCAAAACTTGTAACTTTTCAAGTCGATAACTCACGAAGCGCTGAACCGAATTTGACGCCCCTTTGCAGGTGATGTTTGCCTCGTTGGCAAAACGCATATGCAAAGTTACAGCCCAATCGGACTTCTGTATCGCCCTGTGCAAAAAGTGATTTTCAGCCAAAACTGAGCATTTTTGTCAAAACTTGTAACTTTTCAAGTCGATAACTCACGAAGCGCTGAACCGAATTTGACGCCCCTTTGCAGGTGATGTTTGCCTCGTTGGCAAAACGCATATGCAAAGTTACAGCCCAATCGGACTTCTGTATCGCCCTGTGCAAAAAGTGATTTTCAGCCAAAACTGAGCATTTTTGTCAAAACTTGTAACTTTTCAAGTCGATAACTCACGAAGCGCTGAACCGAATTTGACGCCCCTTTGCAGGTGATGTTTGCCTCGTTGGCAAAACGCATATGCAAAGTTACAGCCCAATCGGACTTCTGTATCGCCCTGTGCAAAAAGTGATTTTCAGCCAAAACTGAGCATTTTTGTCAAAACTTGTAACTTTTCAAGTCGATAACTCACGAAGCGCTGAACCGAATTTGACGCCCCTTTGCAGGTGATGTTTGCCTCGTTGGCAAAACGCATATGCAAAGTTACAGCCCAATCGGACTTCTGTATCGCCCTGTGCAAAAAGTGATTTTCAGCCAAAACTGAGCATTTTTGTCAAAACTTGTAACTTTTCAAGTCGATAACTCACGAAGCGCTGAACCGAATTTGACGCCCCTTTGCAGGTGATGTTTGCCTCGTTGGCAAAACGCATGTGCAAAGTTACAGCCCAATCGGACTTCTGTATCGCCCTGTGCAAAAAGTGATTTTCAGCCAAAACTGAGCATTTTTGTCAAAACTTGTAACTTTTCAAGTCGATAACTCACGAAGCGCTGAACCGAATTTGACGCCCCTTTGCAGGTGATGTTTGCCTCGTTGGCAAAACGCATATGCAAAGTTACAGCCCAATCGGACTTCTGTATCGCCCTGTGCAAAAAGTGATTTTCAGCCAAAACTGAGCATTTTTGTCAAAACTTGTAACTTTTCAAGTCGATAACTCACGAAGCGCTGAACCGAATTTGACGCCCCTTTGCAGGTGATGTTTGCCTCGTTGGCAAAACGCATATGCAAAGTTACAGCCCAATCGGACTTCTGTATCGCCCTGTGCAAAAAGTGATTTTCAGCCAAAACTGAGCATTTTTGTCAAAACTTGTAACTTTTCAAGTCGATAACTCACGAAGCGCTGAACCGAATTTGACGCCCCTTTGCAGGTGATGTTTGCCTCGTTGGCAAAACGCATATGCAAAGTTACAGCCCAATCGGACTTCTGTATCGCCCTGTGCAAAAAGTGATTTTCAGCCAAAACTGAGCATTTTTGTCAAAACTTGTAACTTTTCAAGTCGATAACTCACGAAGCGCTGAACCGAATTTGACGCCCCTTTGCAGGTGATGTTTGCCTCGTTGGCAAAACGCATATGCAAAGTTACAGCCCAATCGGACTTCTGTATCGCCCTGTGCAAAAAGTGATTTTCAGCCAAAACTGAGCATTTTTGTCAAAACTTGTAACTTTTCAAGTCGATAACTCACGAAGCGCTGAACCGAATTTGACGCCCCTTTGCAGGTGATGTTTGCCTCGTTGGCAAAACGCATATGCAAAGTTACAGCCCAATCGGACTTCTGTATCGCCCTGTGCAAAAAGTGATTTTCAGCCAAAACTGAGCATTTTTGTCAAAACTTGTAACTTTTCAAGTCGATAACTCACGAAGCGCTGAACCGAATTTGACGCCCCTTTGCAGGTGATGTTTGCCTCGTTGGCAAAACGCATATGCAAAGTTACAGCCCAATCGGACTTCTGTATCGCCCTGTGCAAAAAGTGATTTTCAGCCAAAACTGAGCATTTTTGTCAAAACTTGTAACTTTTCAAGTCGATAACTCACGAAGCGCTGAACCGAATTTGACGCCCCTTTGCAGGTGATGTTTGCCTCGTTGGCAAAACGCATATGCAAAGTTACAGCCCAATCGGACTTCTGTATCGCCCTGTGCAAAAAGTGATTTTCAGCCAAAACTGAGCATTTTTGTCAAAACTTGTAACTTTTCAAGTCGATAACTCACGAAGCGCTGAACCGAATTTGACGCCCCTTTGCAGGTGATGTTTGCCTCGTTGGCAAAACGCATATGCAAAGTTACAGCCCAATCGGACTTCTGTATCGCCCTGTGCAAAAAGTGATTTTCAGCCAAAACTGAGCATTTTTGTCAAAACTTGTAACTTTTCAAGTCGATAACTCACGAAGCGCTGAACCGAATTTGACGCCCCTTTGCAGGTGATGTTTGCCTCGTTGGCAAAACGCATATGCAAAGTTACAGCCCAATCGGACTTCTGTATCGCCCTGTGCAAAAAGTGATTTTCAGCCAAAACTGAGCATTTTTGTCAAAACTTGTAACTTTTCAAGTCGATAACTCACGAAGCGCTGAACCGAATTTGACGCCCCTTTGCAGGTGATGTTTGCCTCGTTGGCAAAACGCATATGCAAAGTTACAGCCCAATCGGACTTCTGTATCGCCCTGTGCAAAAAGTGATTTTCAGCCAAAACTGAGCATTTTTGTCAAAACTTGTAACTTTTCAAGTCGATAACTCACGAAGCGCTGAACCGAATTTGACGCCCCTTTGCAGGTGATGTTTGCCTCGTTGGCAAAACGCATATGCAAAGTTACAGCCCAATCGGACTTCTGTATCGCCCTGTGCAAAAAGTGATTTTCAGCCAAAACTGAGCATTTTTGTCAAAACTTGTAACTTTTCAAGTCGATAACTCACGAAGCGCTGAACCGAATTTGACGCCCCTTTGCAGGTGATGTTTGCCTCGTTGGCAAAACGCATATGCAAAGTTACAGCCCAATCGGACTTCTGTATCGCCCTGTGCAAAAAGTGATTTTCAGCCAAAACTGAGCATTTTTGTCAAAACTTGTAACTTTTCAAGTCGATAACTCACGAAGCGCTGAACCGAATTTGACGCCCCTTTGCAGGTGATGTTTGCCTCGTTGGCAAAACGCATGTGCAAAGTTACAGCCCAATCGGACTTCTGTATCGCCCTGTGCAAAAAGTGATTTTCAGCCAAAACTGAGCATTTTTGTCAAAACTTGTAACTTTTCAAGTCGATAACTCACGAAGCGCTGAACCGAATTTGACGCCCCTTTGCAGGTGATGTTTGCCTCGTTGGCAAAACGCATATGCAAAGTTACAGCCCAATCGGACTTCTGTATCGCCCTGTGCAAAAAGTGATTTTCAGCCAAAACTGAGCATTTTTGTCAAAACTTGTAACTTTTCAAGTCGATAACTCACGAAGCGCTGAACCGAATTTGACGCCCCTTTGCAGGTGATGTTTGCCTCGTTGGCAAAACGCATATGCAAAGTTACAGCCCAATCGGACTTCTGTATCGCCCTGTGCAAAAAGTGATTTTCAGCCAAAACTGAGCATTTTTGTCAAAACTTGTAACTTTTCAAGTCGATAACTCACGAAGCGCTGAACCGAATTTGACGCCCCTTTGCAGGTGATGTTTGCCTCGTTGGCAAAACGCATATGCAAAGTTACAGCCCAATCGGACTTCTGTATCGCCCTGTGCAAAAAGTGATTTTCAGCCAAAACTGAGCATTTTTGTCAAAACTTGTAACTTTTCAAGTCGATAACTCACGAAGCGCTGAACCGAATTTGACGCCCCTTTGCAGGTGATGTTTGCCTCGTTGGCAAAACGCATATGCAAAGTTACAGCCCAATCGGACTTCTGTATCGCCCTGTGCAAAAAGTGATTTTCAGCCAAAACTGAGCATTTTTGTCAAAACTTGTAACTTTTCAAGTCGATAACTCACGAAGCGCTGAACCGAATTTGACGCCCCTTTGCAGGTGATGTTTGCCTCGTTGGCAAAACGCATATGCAAAGTTACAGCCCAATCGGACTTCTGTATCGCCCTGTGCAAAAAGTGATTTTCAGCCAAAACTGAGCATTTTTGTCAAAACTTGTAACTTTTCAAGTCGATAACTCACGAAGCGCTGAACCGAATTTGACGCCCCTTTGCAGGTGATGTTTGCCTCGTTGGCAAAACGCATATGCAAAGTTACAGCCCAATCGGACTTCTGTATCGCCCTGTGCAAAAAGTGATTTTCAGCCAAAACTGAGCATTTTTGTCAAAACTTGTAACTTTTCAAGTCGATAACTCACGAAGCGCTGAACCGAATTTGACGCCCCTTTGCAGGTGATGTTTGCCTCGTTGGCAAAACGCATATGCAAAGTTACAGCCCAATCGGACTTCTGTATCGCCCTGTGCAAAAAGTGATTTTCAGCCAAAACTGAGCATTTTTGTCAAAACTTGTAACTTTTCAAGTCGATAACTCACGAAGCGCTGAACCGAATTTGACGCCCCTTTGCAGGTGATGTTTGCCTCGTTGGCAAAACGCATATGCAAAGTTACAGCCCAATCGGACTTCTGTATCGCCCTGTGCAAAAAGTGATTTTCAGCCAAAACTGAGCATTTTTGTCAAAACTTGTAACTTTTCAAGTCGATAACTCACGAAGCGCTGAACCGAATTTGACGCCCCTTTGCAGGTGATGTTTGCCTCGTTGGCAAAACGCATATGCAAAGTTACAGCCCAATCGGACTTCTGTATCGCCCTGTGCAAAAAGTGATTTTCAGCCAAAACTGAGCATTTTTGTCAAAACTTGTAACTTTTCAAGTCGATAACTCACGAAGCGCTGAACCGAATTTGACGCCCCTTTGCAGGTGATGTTTGCCTCGTTGGCAAAACGCATATGCAAAGTTACAGCCCAATCGGACTTCTGTATCGCCCTGTGCAAAAAGTGATTTTCAGCCAAAACTGAGCATTTTTGTCAAAACTTGTAACTTTTCAAGTCGATAACTCACGAAGCGCTGAACCGAATTTGACGCCCCTTTGCAGGTGATGTTTGCCTCGTTGGCAAAACGCATATGCAAAGTTACAGCCCAATCGGACTTCTGTATCGCCCTGTGCAAAAAGTGATTTTCAGCCAAAACTGAGCATTTTTGTCAAAACTTGTAACTTTTCAAGTCGATAACTCACGAAGCGCTGAACCGAATTTGACGCCCCTTTGCAGGTGATGTTTGCCTCGTTGGCAAAACGCATATGCAAAGTTACAGCCCAATCGGACTTCTGTATCGCCCTGTGCAAAAAGTGATTTTCAGCCAAAACTGAGCATTTTTGTCAAAACTTGTAACTTTTCAAGTCGATAACTCACGAAGCGCTGAACCGAATTTGACGCCCCTTTGCAGGTGATGTTTGCCTCGTTGGCAAAACGCATATGCAAAGTTACAGCCCAATCGGACTTCTGTATCGCCCTGTGCAAAAAGTGATTTTCAGCCAAAACTGAGCATTTTTGTCAAAACTTGTAACTTTTCAAGTCGATAACTCACGAAGCGCTGAACCGAATTTGACGCCCCTTTGCAGGTGATGTTTGCCTCGTTGGCAAAACGCATATGCAAAGTTACAGCCCAATCGGACTTCTGTATCGCCCTGTGCAAAAAGTGATTTTCAGCCAAAACTGAGCATTTTTGTCAAAACTTGTAACTTTTCAAGTCGATAACTCACGAAGCGCTGAACCGAATTTGACGCCCCTTTGCAGGTGATGTTTGCCTCGTTGGCAAAACGCATATGCAAAGTTACAGCCCAATCGGACTTCTGTATCGCCCTGTGCAAAAAGTGATTTTCAGCCAAAACTGAGCATTTTTGTCAAAACTTGTAACTTTTCAAGTCGATAACTCACGAAGCGCTGAACCGAATTTGACGCCCCTTTGCAGGTGATGTTTGCCTCGTTGGCAAAACGCATATGCAAAGTTACAGCCCAATCGGACTTCTGTATCGCCCTGTGCAAAAAGTGATTTTCAGCCAAAACTGAGCATTTTTGTCAAAACTTGTAACTTTTCAAGTCGATAACTCACGAAGCGCTGAACCGAATTTGACGCCCCTTTGCAGGTGATGTTTGCCTCGTTGGCAAAACGCATATGCAAAGTTACAGCCCAATCGGACTTCTGTATCGCCCTGTGCAAAAAGTGATTTTCAGCCAAAACTGAGCATTTTTGTCAAAACTTGTAACTTTTCAAGTCGATAACTCACGAAGCGCTGAACCGAATTTGACGCCCCTTTGCAGGTGATGTTTGCCTCGTTGGCAAAACGCATATGCAAAGTTACAGCCCAATCGGACTTCTGTATCGCCCTGTGCAAAAAGTGATTTTCAGCCAAAACTGAGCATTTTTGTCAAAACTTGTAACTTTTCAAGTCGATAACTCACGAAGCGCTGAACCGAATTTGACGCCCCTTTGCAGGTGATGTTTGCCTCGTTGGCAAAACGCATGTGCAAAGTTACAGCCCAATCGGACTTCTGTATCGCCCTGTGCAAAAAGTGATTTTCAGCCAAAACTGAGCATTTTTGTCAAAACTTGTAACTTTTCAAGTCGATAACTCACGAAGCGCTGAACCGAATTTGACGCCCCTTTGCAGGTGATGTTTGCCTCGTTGGCAAAACGCATGTGCAAAGTTACAGCCCAATCGGACTTCTGTATCGCCCTGTGCAAAAAGTGATTTTCAGCCAAAACTGAGCATTTTTGTCAAAACTTGTAACTTTTCAAGTCGATAACTCACGAAGCGCTGAACCGAATTTGACGCCCCTTTGCAGGTGATGTTTGCCTCGTTGGCAAAACGCATATGCAAAGTTACAGCCCAATCGGACTTCTGTATCGCCCTGTGCAAAAAGTGATTTTCAGCCAAAACTGAGCATTTTTGTCAAAACTTGTAACTTTTCAAGTCGATAACTCACGAAGCGCTGAACCGAATTTGACGCCCCTTTGCAGGTGATGTTTGCCTCGTTGGCAAAACGCATATGCAAAGTTACAGCCCAATCGGACTTCTGTATCGCCCTGTGCAAAAAGTGATTTTCAGCCAAAACTGAGCATTTTTGTCAAAACTTGTAACTTTTCAAGTCGATAACTCACGAAGCGCTGAACCGAATTTGACGCCCCTTTGCAGGTGATGTTTGCCTCGTTGGCAAAACGCATATGCAAAGTTACAGCCCAATCGGACTTCTGTATCGCCCTGTGCAAAAAGTGATTTTCAGCCAAAACTGAGCATTTTTGTCAAAACTTGTAACTTTTCAAGTCGATAACTCACGAAGCGCTGAACCGAATTTGACGCCCCTTTGCAGGTGATGTTTGCCTCGTTGGCAAAACGCATATGCAAAGTTACAGCCCAATCGGACTTCTGTATCGCCCTGTGCAAAAAGTGATTTTCAGCCAAAACTGAGCATTTTTGTCAAAACTTGTAACTTTTCAAGTCGATAACTCACGAAGCGCTGAACCGAATTTGACGCCCCTTTGCAGGTGATGTTTGCCTCGTTGGCAAAACGCATATGCAAAGTTACAGCCCAATCGGACTTCTGTATCGCCCTGTGCAAAAAGTGATTTTCAGCCAAAACTGAGCATTTTTGTCAAAACTTGTAACTTTTCAAGTCGATAACTCACGAAGCGCTGAACCGAATTTGACGCCCCTTTGCAGGTGATGTTTGCCTCGTTGGCAAAACGCATGTGCAAAGTTACAGCCCAATCGGACTTCTGTATCGCCCTGTGCAAAAAATGATTTTCAGCCAAAACTGAGCATTTTTGTCAAAACTTGTAACTTTTCAAGTCGATAACTCACGAAGCGCTGAACCGAATTTGACGCCCCTTTGCAGGTGATGTTTGCCTCGTTGGCAAAACGCATATGCAAAGTTACAGCCCAATCGGACTTCTGTATCGCCCTGTGCAAAAAGTGATTTTCAGCCAAAACTGAGCATTTTTGTCAAAACTTGTAACTTTTCAAGTCGATAACTCACGAAGCGCTGAACCGAATTTGACGCCCCTTTGCAGGTGATGTTTGCCTCGTTGGCAAAACGCATGTGCAAAGTTACAGCCCAATCGGACTTCTGTATCGCCCTGTGCAAAAAGTGATTTTCAGCCAAAACTGAGCATTTTTGTCAAAACTTGTAACTTTTCAAGTCGATAACTCACGAAGCGCTGAACCGAATTTGACGCCCCTTTGCAGGTGATGTTTGCCTCGTTGGCAAAACGCATATGCAAAGTTACAGCCCAATCGGACTTCTGTATCGCCCTGTGCAAAAAGTGATTTTCAGCCAAAACTGAGCATTTTTGTCAAAACTTGTAACTTTTCAAGTCGATAACTCACGAAGCGCTGAACCGAATTTGACGCCCCTTTGCAGGTGATGTTTGCCTCGTTGGCAAAACGCATATGCAAAGTTACAGCCCAATCGGACTTCTGTATCGCCCTGTGCAAAAAGTGATTTTCAGCCAAAACTGAGCATTTTTGTCAAAACTTGTAACTTTTCAAGTCGATAACTCACGAAGCGCTGAACCGAATTTGACGCCCCTTTGCAGGTGATGTTTGCCTCGTTGGCAAAACGCATATGCAAAGTTACAGCCCAATCGGACTTCTGTATCGCCCTGTGCAAAAAGTGATTTTCAGCCAAAACTGAGCATTTTTGTCAAAACTTGTAACTTTTCAAGTCGATAACTCACGAAGCGCTGAACCGAATTTGACGCCCCTTTGCAGGTGATGTTTGCCTCGTTGGCAAAACGCATATGCAAAGTTACAGCCCAATCGGACTTCTGTATCGCCCTGTGCAAAAAGTGATTTTCAGCCAAAACTGAGCATTTTTGTCAAAACTTGTAACTTTTCAAGTCGATAACTCACGAAGCGCTGAACCGAATTTGACGCCCCTTTGCAGGTGATGTTTGCCTCGTTGGCAAAACGCATATGCAAAGTTACAGCCCAATCGGACTTCTGTATCGCCCTGTGCAAAAAGTGATTTTCAGCCAAAACTGAGCATTTTTGTCAAAACTTGTAACTTTTCAAGTCGATAACTCACGAAGCGCTGAACCGAATTTGACGCCCCTTTGCAGGTGATGTTTGCCTCGTTGGCAAAACGCATATGCAAAGTTACAGCCCAATCGGACTTCTGTATCGCCCTGTGCAAAAAGTGATTTTCAGCCAAAACTGAGCATTTTTGTCAAAACTTGTAACTTTTCAAGTCGATAACTCACGAAGCGCTGAACCGAATTTGACGCCCCTTTGCAGGTGATGTTTGCCTCGTTGGCAAAACGCATATGCAAAGTTACAGCCCAATCGGACTTCTGTATCGCCCTGTGCAAAAAGTGATTTTCAGCCAAAACTGAGCATTTTTGTCAAAACTTGTAACTTTTCAAGTCGATAACTCACGAAGCGCTGAACCGAATTTGACGCCCCTTTGCAGGTGATGTTTGCCTCGTTGGCAAAACGCATATGCAAAGTTACAGCCCAATCGGACTTCTGTATCGCCCTGTGCAAAAAGTGATTTTCAGCCAAAACTGAGCATTTTTGTCAAAACTTGTAACTTTTCAAGTCGATAACTCACGAAGCGCTGAACCGAATTTGACGCCCCTTTGCAGGTGATGTTTGCCTCGTTGGCAAAACGCATATGCAAAGTTACAGCCCAATCGGACTTCTGTATCGCCCTGTGCAAAAAGTGATTTTCAGCCAAAACTGAGCATTTTTGTCAAAACTTGTAACTTTTCAAGTCGATAACTCACGAAGCGCTGAACCGAATTTGACGCCCCTTTGCAGGTGATGTTTGCCTCGTTGGCAAAACGCATATGCAAAGTTACAGCCCAATCGGACTTCTGTATCGCCCTGTGCAAAAAGTGATTTTCAGCCAAAACTGAGCATTTTTGTCAAAACTTGTAACTTTTCAAGTCGATAACTCACGAAGCGCTGAACCGAATTTGACGCCCCTTTGCAGGTGATGTTTGCCTCGTTGGCAAAACGCATATGCAAAGTTACAGCCCAATCGGACTTCTGTATCGCCCTGTGCAAAAAGTGATTTTCAGCCAAAACTGAGCATTTTTGTCAAAACTTGTAACTTTTCAAGTCGATAACTCACGAAGCGCTGAACCGAATTTGACGCCCCTTTGCAGGTGATGTTTGCCTCGTTGGCAAAACGCATATGCAAAGTTACAGCCCAATCGGACTTCTGTATCGCCCTGTGCAAAAAGTGATTTTCAGCCAAAACTGAGCATTTTTGTCAAAACTTGTAACTTTTCAAGTCGATAACTCACGAAGCGCTGAACCGAATTTGACGCCCCTTTGCAGGTGATGTTTGCCTCGTTGGCAAAACGCATATGCAAAGTTACAGCCCAATCGGACTTCTGTATCGCCCTGTGCAAAAAGTGATTTTCAGCCAAAACTGAGCATTTTTGTCAAAACTTGTAACTTTTCAAGTCGATAACTCACGAAGCGCTGAACCGAATTTGACGCCCCTTTGCAGGTGATGTTTGCCTCGTTGGCAAAACGCATATGCAAAGTTACAGCCCAATCGGACTTCTGTATCGCCCTGTGCAAAAAGTGATTTTCAGCCAAAACTGAGCATTTTTGTCAAAACTTGTAACTTTTCAAGTCGATAACTCACGAAGCGCTGAACCGAATTTGACGCCCCTTTGCAGGTGATGTTTGCCTCGTTGGCAAAACGCATATGCAAAGTTACAGCCCAATCGGACTTCTGTATCGCCCTGTGCAAAAAGTGATTTTCAGCCAAAACTGAGCATTTTTGTCAAAACTTGTAACTTTTCAAGTCGATAACTCACGAAGCGCTGAACCGAATTTGACGCCCCTTTGCAGGTGATGTTTGCCTCGTTGGCAAAACGCATATGCAAAGTTACAGCCCAATCGGACTTCTGTATCGCCCTGTGCAAAAAGTGATTTTCAGCCAAAACTGAGCATTTTTGTCAAAACTTGTAACTTTTCAAGTCGATAACTCACGAAGCGCTGAACCGAATTTGACGCCCCTTTGCAGGTGATGTTTGCCTCGTTGGCAAAACGCATATGCAAAGTTACAGCCCAATCGGACTTCTGTATCGCCCTGTGCAAAAAGTGATTTTCAGCCAAAACTGAGCATTTTTGTCAAAACTTGTAACTTTTCAAGTCGATAACTCACGAAGCGCTGAACCGAATTTGACGCCCCTTTGCAGGTGATGTTTGCCTCGTTGGCAAAACGCATGTGCAAAGTTACAGCCCAATCGGACTTCTGTATCGCCCTGTGCAAAAAGTGATTTTCAGCCAAAACTGAGCATTTTTGTCAAAACTTGTAACTTTTCAAGTCGATAACTCACGAAGCGCTGAACCGAATTTGACGCCCCTTTGCAGGTGATGTTTGCCTCGTTGGCAAAACGCATATGCAAAGTTACAGCCCAATCGGACTTCTGTATCGCCCTGTGCAAAAAGTGATTTTCAGCCAAAACTGAGCATTTTTGTCAAAACTTGTAACTTTTCAAGTCGATAACTCACGAAGCGCTGAACCGAATTTGACGCCCCTTTGCAGGTGATGTTTGCCTCGTTGGCAAAACGCATATGCAAAGTTACAGCCCAATCGGACTTCTGTATCGCCCTGTGCAAAAAGTGATTTTCAGCCAAAACTGAGCATTTTTGTCAAAACTTGTAACTTTTCAAGTCGATAACTCACGAAGCGCTGAACCGAATTTGACGCCCCTTTGCAGGTGATGTTTGCCTCGTTGGCAAAACGCATATGCAAAGTTACAGCCCAATCGGACTTCTGTATCGCCCTGTGCAAAAAGTGATTTTCAGCCAAAACTGAGCATTTTTGTCAAAACTTGTAACTTTTCAAGTCGATAACTCACGAAGCGCTGAACCGAATTTGACGCCCCTTTGCAGGTGATGTTTGCCTCGTTGGCAAAACGCATATGCAAAGTTACAGCCCAATCGGACTTCTGTATCGCCCTGTGCAAAAAGTGATTTTCAGCCAAAACTGAGCATTTTTGTCAAAACTTGTAACTTTTCAAGTCGATAACTCACGAAGCGCTGAACCGAATTTGACGCCCCTTTGCAGGTGATGTTTGCCTCGTTGGCAAAACGCATATGCAAAGTTACAGCCCAATCGGACTTCTGTATCGCCCTGTGCAAAAAGTGATTTTCAGCCAAAACTGAGCATTTTTGTCAAAACTTGTAACTTTTCAAGTCGATAACTCACGAAGCGCTGAACCGAATTTGACGCCCCTTTGCAGGTGATGTTTGCCTCGTTGGCAAAACGCATATGCAAAGTTACAGCCCAATCGGACTTCTGTATCGCCCTGTGCAAAAAGTGATTTTCAGCCAAAACTGAGCATTTTTGTCAAAACTTGTAACTTTTCAAGTCGATAACTCACGAAGCGCTGAACCGAATTTGACGCCCCTTTGCAGGTGATGTTTGCCTCGTTGGCAAAACGCATATGCAAAGTTACAGCCCAATCGGACTTCTGTATCGCCCTGTGCAAAAAGTGATTTTCAGCCAAAACTGAGCATTTTTGTCAAAACTTGTAACTTTTCAAGTCGATAACTCACGAAGCGCTGAACCGAATTTGACGCCCCTTTGCAGGTGATGTTTGCCTCGTTGGCAAAACGCATATGCAAAGTTACAGCCCAATCGGACTTCTGTATCGCCCTGTGCAAAAAGTGATTTTCAGCCAAAACTGAGCATTTTTGTCAAAACTTGTAACTTTTCAAGTCGATAACTCACGAAGCGCTGAACCGAATTTGACGCCCCTTTGCAGGTGATGTTTGCCTCGTTGGCAAAACGCATATGCAAAGTTACAGCCCAATCGGACTTCTGTATCGCCCTGTGCAAAAAGTGATTTTCAGCCAAAACTGAGCATTTTTGTCAAAACTTGTAACTTTTCAAGTCGATAACTCACGAAGCGCTGAACCGAATTTGACGCCCCTTTGCAGGTGATGTTTGCCTCGTTGGCAAAACGCATATGCAAAGTTACAGCCCAATCGGACTTCTGTATCGCCCTGTGCAAAAAGTGATTTTCAGCCAAAACTGAGCATTTTTGTCAAAACTTGTAACTTTTCAAGTCGATAACTCACGAAGCGCTGAACCGAATTTGACGCCCCTTTGCAGGTGATGTTTGCCTCGTTGGCAAAACGCATATGCAAAGTTACAGCCCAATCGGACTTCTGTATCGCCCTGTGCAAAAAGTGATTTTCAGCCAAAACTGAGCATTTTTGTCAAAACTTGTAACTTTTCAAGTCGATAACTCACGAAGCGCTGAACCGAATTTGACGCCCCTTTGCAGGTGATGTTTGCCTCGTTGGCAAAACGCATATGCAAAGTTACAGCCCAATCGGACTTCTGTATCGCCCTGTGCAAAAAGTGATTTTCAGCCAAAACTGAGCATTTTTGTCAAAACTTGTAACTTTTCAAGTCGATAACTCACGAAGCGCTGAACCGAATTTGACGCCCCTTTGCAGGTGATGTTTGCCTCGTTGGCAAAACGCATATGCAAAGTTACAGCCCAATCGGACTTCTGTATCGCCCTGTGCAAAAAGTGATTTTCAGCCAAAACTGAGCATTTTTGTCAAAACTTGTAACTTTTCAAGTCGATAACTCACGAAGCGCTGAACCGAATTTGACGCCCCTTTGCAGGTGATGTTTGCCTCGTTGGCAAAACGCATATGCAAAGTTACAGCCCAATCGGACTTCTGTATCGCCCTGTGCAAAAAGTGATTTTCAGCCAAAACTGAGCATTTTTGTCAAAACTTGTAACTTTTCAAGTCGATAACTCACGAAGCGCTGAACCGAATTTGACGCCCCTTTGCAGGTGATGTTTGCCTCGTTGGCAAAACGCATATGCAAAGTTACAGCCCAATCGGACTTCTGTATCGCCCTGTGCAAAAAGTGATTTTCAGCCAAAACTGAGCATTTTTGTCAAAACTTGTAACTTTTCAAGTCGATAACTCACGAAGCGCTGAACCGAATTTGACGCCCCTTTGCAGGTGATGTTTGCCTCGTTGGCAAAACGCATATGCAAAGTTACAGCCCAATCGGACTTCTGTATCGCCCTGTGCAAAAAGTGATTTTCAGCCAAAACTGAGCATTTTTGTCAAAACTTGTAACTTTTCAAGTCGATAACTCACGAAGCGCTGAACCGAATTTGACGCCCCTTTGCAGGTGATGTTTGCCTCGTTGGCAAAACGCATATGCAAAGTTACAGCCCAATCGGACTTCTGTATCGCCCTGTGCAAAAAGTGATTTTCAGCCAAAACTGAGCATTTTTGTCAAAACTTGTAACTTTTCAAGTCGATAACTCACGAAGCGCTGAACCGAATTTGACGCCCCTTTGCAGGTGATGTTTGCCTCGTTGGCAAAACGCATATGCAAAGTTACAGCCCAATCGGACTTCTGTATCGCCCTGTGCAAAAAGTGATTTTCAGCCAAAACTGAGCATTTTTGTCAAAACTTGTAACTTTTCAAGTCGATAACTCACGAAGCGCTGAACCGAATTTGACGCCCCTTTGCAGGTGATGTTTGCCTCGTTGGCAAAACGCATATGCAAAGTTACAGCCCAATCGGACTTCTGTATCGCCCTGTGCAAAAAGTGATTTTCAGCCAAAACTGAGCATTTTTGTCAAAACTTGTAACTTTTCAAGTCGATAACTCACGAAGCGCTGAACCGAATTTGACGCCCCTTTGCAGGTGATGTTTGCCTCGTTGGCAAAACGCATATGCAAAGTTACAGCCCAATCGGACTTCTGTATCGCCCTGTGCAAAAAGTGATTTTCAGCCAAAACTGAGCATTTTTGTCAAAACTTGTAACTTTTCAAGTCGATAACTCACGAAGCGCTGAACCGAATTTGACGCCCCTTTGCAGGTGATGTTTGCCTCGTTGGCAAAACGCATATGCAAAGTTACAGCCCAATCGGACTTCTGTATCGCCCTGTGCAAAAAGTGATTTTCAGCCAAAACTGAGCATTTTTGTCAAAACTTGTAACTTTTCAAGTCGATAACTCACGAAGCGCTGAACCGAATTTGACGCCCCTTTGCAGGTGATGTTTGCCTCGTTGGCAAAACGCATATGCAAAGTTACAGCCCAATCGGACTTCTGTATCGCCCTGTGCAAAAAGTGATTTTCAGCCAAAACTGAGCATTTTTGTCAAAACTTGTAACTTTTCAAGTCGATAACTCACGAAGCGCTGAACCGAATTTGACGCCCCTTTGCAGGTGATGTTTGCCTCGTTGGCAAAACGCATATGCAAAGTTACAGCCCAATCGGACTTCTGTATCGCCCTGTGCAAAAAGTGATTTTCAGCCAAAACTGAGCATTTTTGTCAAAACTTGTAACTTTTCAAGTCGATAACTCACGAAGCGCTGAACCGAATTTGACGCCCCTTTGCAGGTGATGTTTGCCTCGTTGGCAAAACGCATATGCAAAGTTACAGCCCAATCGGACTTCTGTATCGCCCTGTGCAAAAAGTGATTTTCAGCCAAAACTGAGCATTTTTGTCAAAACTTGTAACTTTTCAAGTCGATAACTCACGAAGCGCTGAACCGAATTTGACGCCCCTTTGCAGGTGATGTTTGCCTCGTTGGCAAAACGCATATGCAAAGTTACAGCCCAATCGGACTTCTGTATCGCCCTGTGCAAAAAGTGATTTTCAGCCAAAACTGAGCATTTTTGTCAAAACTTGTAACTTTTCAAGTCGATAACTCACGAAGCGCTGAACCGAATTTGACGCCCCTTTGCAGGTGATGTTTGCCTCGTTGGCAAAACGCATATGCAAAGTTACAGCCCAATCGGACTTCTGTATCGCCCTGTGCAAAAAGTGATTTTCAGCCAAAACTGAGCATTTTTGTCAAAACTTGTAACTTTTCAAGTCGATAACTCACGAAGCGCTGAACCGAATTTGACGCCCCTTTGCAGGTGATGTTTGCCTCGTTGGCAAAACGCATATGCAAAGTTACAGCCCAATCGGACTTCTGTATCGCCCTGTGCAAAAAGTGATTTTCAGCCAAAACTGAGCATTTTTGTCAAAACTTGTAACTTTTCAAGTCGATAACTCACGAAGCGCTGAACCGAATTTGACGCCCCTTTGCAGGTGATGTTTGCCTCGTTGGCAAAACGCATATGCAAAGTTACAGCCCAATCGGACTTCTGTATCGCCCTGTGCAAAAAGTGATTTTCAGCCAAAACTGAGCATTTTTGTCAAAACTTGTAACTTTTCAAGTCGATAACTCACGAAGCGCTGAACCGAATTTGACGCCCCTTTGCAGGTGATGTTTGCCTCGTTGGCAAAACGCATATGCAAAGTTACAGCCCAATCGGACTTCTGTATCGCCCTGTGCAAAAAATGATTTTCAGCCAAAACTGAGCATTTTTGTCAAAACTTGTAACTTTTCAAGTCGATAACTCACGAAGCGCTGAACCGAATTTGACGCCCCTTTGCAGGTGATGTTTGCCTCGTTGGCAAAACGCATGTGCAAAGTTACAGCCCAATCGGACTTCTGTATCGCCCTGTGCAAAAAGTGATTTTCAGCCAAAACTGAGCATTTTTGTCAAAACTTGTAACTTTTCAAGTCGATAACTCACGAAGCGCAGAACCGAATTTGACGCCCCTTTGCAGGTGATGTTTGCCTCGTTGGCAAAACGCATGTGCAAAGTTACAGCCCAATCGGACTTCTGTATCGCCCTGTGCAAAAAGTGATTTTCAGCCAAAACTGAGCATTTTTGTCAAACTTGTAACTTTTCAAGTCGATAACTCACGAAGCGCTGAACCGAATTTGACGCCCCTTTGCAGGTGATGTTTGCCTCGTTGGCAAAACGCATATGCAACGTTACAGCCCAATCGGACTTCTGTATCGCCCTGTGCAAAAAGTGATTTTCAGCCAAAACTGAGCATTTTTGTCAAAACTTGTAACTTTTCAAGTCGATAACTCACGAAGCGCTGAACCGAATTTGACGCCCCTTTGCAGGTGATGTTTGCCTCGTTGGCAAAACGCATATGCAAAGTTACAGCCCAATCGGACTTCTGTATCGCCCTGTGCAAAAAGTGATTTTCAGCCAAAACTGAGCATTTTTGTCAAAACTTGTAACTTTTCAAGTCGATAACTCACGAAGCGCTGAACCGAATTTGACGCCCCTTTGCAGGTGATGTTTGCCTCGTTGGCAAAACGCATATGCAAAGTTACAGCCCAATCGGACTTCTGTATCGCCCTGTGCAAAAAGTGATTTTCAGCCAAAACTGAGCATTTTTGTCAAAACTTGTAACTTTTCAAGTCGATAACTCACGAAGCGCTGAACCGAATTTTGACGCCCCTTTGCAGGTGATGTTTGCCTCGTTGGCAAAACGCATATGCAAAGTTACAGCCCAATCGGACTTCTGTATCGCCCTGTGCAAAAAGTGATTTTCAGCCAAAACTGAGCATTTTTGTCAAAACTTGTAACTTTTCAAGTCGATAACTCACGAAGCGCTGAACCGAATTTGACGCCCCTTTGCAGGTGATGTTTGCCTCGTTGGCAAAACGCATATGCAAAGTTACAGCCCAATCGGACTTCTGTATCGCCCTGTGCAAAAGTGATTTTCAGCCAAAACTGAGCATTTTTGTCAAAACTTGTAACTTTTCAAGTCGATAACTCACGAAGCGCTGAACCGAATTTGACGCCCCTTTGCAGGTGATGTTTGCCTCGTTGGCAAAACGCATATGCAAAGTTACAGCCCAATCGGACTTCTGTATCGCCCTGTGCAAAAAGTGATTTTCAGCCAAAACTGAGCATTTTTGTCAAAACTTGTAACTTTTCAAGTCGATAACTCACGAAGCGCTGAACCGAATTTGACGCCCCTTTGCAGGTGATGTTTGCCTCGTTGGCAAAACGCATGTGCAAAGTTACAGCCCAATCGGACTTCTGTATCGCCCTGTGCAAAAAGTGATTTTCAGCCAAAACTGAGCATTTTTGTCAAAACTTGTAACTTTTCAAGTCGATAACTCACGAAGCGCTGAACCGAATTTGACGCCCCTTTGCAGGTGATGTTTGCCTCGTTGGCAAAACGCATATGCAAAGTTACAGCCCAATCGGACTTCTGTATCGCCCTGTGCAAAAAGTGATTTTCAGCCAAAACTGAGCATTTTTGTCAAAACTTGTAACTTTTCAAGTCGATAACTCACGAAGCGCTGAACCGAATTTGACGCCCCTTTGCAGGTGATGTTTGCCTCGTTGGCAAAACGCATATGCAAAGTTACAGCCCAATCGGACTTCTGTATCGCCCTGTGCAAAAAGTGATTTTCAGCCAAAACTGAGCATTTTTGTCAAAACTTGTAACTTTTCAAGTCGATAACTCACGAAGCGCTGAACCGAATTTGACGCCCCTTTGCAGGTGATGTTTGCCTCGTTGGCAAAACGCATATGCAAAGTTACAGCCCAATCGGACTTCTGTATCGCCCTGTGCAAAAAGTGATTTTCAGCCAAAACTGAGCATTTTTGTCAAAACTTGTAACTTTTCAAGTCGATAACTCACGAAGCGCTGAACCGAATTTGACGCCCCTTTGCAGGTGATGTTTGCCTCGTTGGCAAAACGCATATGCAAAGTTACAGCCCAATCGGACTTCTGTATCGCCCTGTGCAAAAAGTGATTTCAGCCAAACTGAGCATTTTTGTCAAAACTTGTAACTTTTCAAGTCGATAACTCACGAAGCGCTGAACCGAATTTGACGCCCTTTGCAGGTGATGTTTGCCTCGTTGGCAAAACGCATATGCAAAGTTACAGCCCAATCGGACTTCTGTATCGCCCTGTGCAAAAAGTGATTTTCAGCCAAAACTGAGCATTTTTGTCAAAACTTGTAACTTTTCAAGTCGATAACTCACGAAGCGCTGAACCGAATTTGACGCCCCTTTGCAGGTGATGTTTGCCTCGTTGGCAAAACGCATATGCAAAGTTACAGCCCAATCGGACTTCTGTATCGCCCTGTGCAAAAAGTGATTTTCAGCCAAAACTGAGCATTTTTGTCAAACTTGTAACTTTTCAAGTCGATAACTCACGAAGCGCTGAACCGAATTTGACGCCCCTTTGCAGGTGATGTTTGCCTCGTTGGCAAAACGCATATGCAAAGTTACAGCCCAATCGGACTTCTGTATCGCCCTGTGCAAAAAAGTGATTTTCAGCCAAAACTGAGCATTTTTGAATCTAACTCACGAAGCGCTGAACCGAATTGACGCCCCTGCAGGTGCAAAGTGCCTGTGCAAAAATGATTTCAGCAAACTGAGCATTTTTGGTA